>NW_027479810.1:0-63726 GCF_051014685.1 Ptiloglossa arizonensis
CGTTATACGTTATACGTTATCCGTTATACGTTATACGTTATACGTTATACGTTATACGTGATACGTTATAGGTTATACGTTATACGTTATACGTTATACGTTATACGTTATACGTTATACGTTATACGTTATACGTTATACGTAATACGTTATCGTTATACGTTATACGTTATACGTTATACGTTATACGTTATACGTTATACGTTATACGTTATACGTTATACGTTATACGTTATACGTTATACGTTATACGTTATACGTTATACGTTATACGTTATACGTTATACGTTATACGTTATACTATATACGTTATACGTTATACGTTATACGTTATACGTTATACGTTATACGTTATACGTTATACGTTATACGTTATACGTTACACGTTACACGTTATACGTTATACGTTATACGTTATACGTTACACGTTATACGTTACACGTTATACGTTATACGTTATACGTTATACGATATACCCTATACGTTATACGTTATACGTTATACGTTATACGTTATACGTTATACGTTATACGTTACACGTTATACGTTATACGTTATACTTTATACGTTATACGTTATACGTTATACGTTATACCCTATACGCTATTCGTTATACGTTATACGTTATACGTTATACGTTATAGGTCATACCTTATACGTGATACGTCATACGTTAGACGTTATGCGTTATACGTTATACGTTATACGTTATACGTTATACGTTATACGTTATACGTTATACGTTATACGTTATACGTTATACGTTATACGTTATACGTTATACGTTATACGTTATACGTTATACGTTATACGTTATACGTTATAGGTCATACCTTATACGTGATACGTCATACGTTAGACGTTATGCGTTATACGTTATACGTTATACGTTATACGTTATACGTTATACGTTATACGTTATACGTTATACGTTATACGTTATACGTTATACGTTATACGTTATACGTTATACGTTATACGTTATACGTTATACGTTATACGTTATACGTTATACGTTATACGTTATACTTTATACGTTATACGTTATACGTTATACGTTATACCCTGTACGCTATTCGTTATACGTTATACGTTATACGTTATACGTTATAGGTCACACCTTATACGTGATACGTCATACGTTAGACGTTATGCGTTATACGTTATATGTTATACGTTATACGTTATACGTTATACGTTATACGTTATACGTTATACGTTATACGTTATACGTTATACGTTATACGTTATACGTGATACGTTATAGGTTATACGTTATACGTTATACGTTATACGTTATACGTTATACGTTATACGTTATACGTTATACGTTATACGTAATACGTTATGCGTCACACGTCATACGTTATACGTTATACGTTATACGTTATACGTTATACGTTATACGTTATACGTCACACGTCATACGTTATACGTTATACGTTATACGTTATACGTTATACGTTATACGTTATACGTTATACGTTGTAAGTTAAACGTTATTCGTTCTACGTTCTTCGTTACACGTTATACGTTACACGTTATGCGTTATACGTTATACGTTATACGTTATAAGTTATAAGTTATGCGTTATACGTTATACGTTATACGTTATACGTTATACGTTATACGTTATACGTTATACGTTATACGTTATACGTTATACGTTATACGTTATACGTTATCCGTTATACGTTATACGTTATACGTTATACGTTATACGTGATACGTTATAGGTTATACGTTATACGTTATACGTTATACGTTATACGTTATACGTTATACGTTATACGTTATACGTTATACGTTATACGTTATACGTAATACGTTATCGTTATACGTTATACGTTATACGTTATACGTTATACGTTATACGTTATACGTTATACGTTATACGTTATACGTTATACGTTATACGTTATACGTTATACGTTATACGTTATACGTTATACGTTATACGTCATACGTTATACGTTATACGTTATACGTTATACGTTATACGTTATACGTTATACGTTATACGTTATACGTTATACGTTATACGTTATACGTTATACGTTATACGTTATACGTTATACGTTATACGTTATACGTTACACGTTATACGTTATACGTTATACGTTATACGTTACACGTTATACGTTATACGTTATACGTTATACGTTATACGATATACCCTATACGTTATACGTTATACGTTATACGTTATACGTTATACGTTATACGTTATACGTTATACGTTATACGTTATACGTTATACGTTATACGTTATACGTTATACGTTATACGTTATACGTTATACGTTATACGTTATACGTTATACGTTATACGTTACACGTTATACGTTATACGTTATACTTTATACGTTATACGTTATACGTTATACGTTATACCCTATACGCTATTCGTTATACGTTATACGTTATACGTTATACGTTATAGGTCATACCTTATACGTGATACGTCATACGTTAGACGTTATGCGTTATACGTTATACGTTATACGTTATACGTTATACGTTATACGTTATACGTTATACGTTATACGTTATACGTTATACGTTATACGTTATACGTTATACGTTATACGTTATACGTTATACGTTATACGTTATACGTTATACGTTATACGTTATACGTTATAGGTCATACCTTATACGTGATACGTCATACGTTAGACGTTATGCGTTATACGTTATACGTTATACGTTATACGTTATACGTTATACGTTATACGTTATACGTTATACGTTATACGTTATACGTTATACGTTATACGTTATACGCTATACGTTATACGTTATACGTTATACGTTATAGGTCATACCTTATACGTTATACGTTATACGTTATACGTTATACGTTATACGTTATACGTTATACGTTATACGTTATACGTTATACGTTATACGTTATACGTTATACGTTATACGTTATACGTTATACGTTATACGTTATACGTTATACTTTATACGTTATACGTTATACGTTATACGTTATACCCTGTACGCTATTCGTTATACGTTATACGTTATACGTTATACGTTATAGGTCACACCTTATACGTGATACGTCATACGTTAGACGTTATGCGTTATACGTTATACGTTATACGTTATACGTTATACGTTATACGTTATACGTTATACGTTATACGTTATACGTTATACGTTATACGTTATACGTTATACGTTATACGTTATACGTGATACGTTATAGGTTATACGTTATACGTTATACGTTATACGTTATACGTTATACGTTATACGTTATACGTTATACGTAATACGTTATACGTCACACGTCATACGTTATACGTTATACGTTATACGTTATACGTTATACGTTATACGTTATACGTTATACGTTGTAAGTTATACGTTATTCGTTCTACGTTCTTCGTTACACGTTATACGTTACACGTTATGCGTTATACGTTATACGTTATACGTTATAAGTTATGCGCTATACGTTATACGTTATACGTTATACGTTATACGTTATACGTTATACGTTATACGTTATACGTTATACGTTATACGTTATACGTTATACGTTATACGTTATACGTTATACGTTATACGTTATACGTTATACGTTATACGTTATACGTTATACGTTATACGTTATACGTTATACGTTATACGTTATACGTTATACGTTATACGTTATACGTTATACGTTATACGTTATACGTTATACGTTATACGATATACCCTATACGTTATACGTTATACGTTATACGTTATACGTTATACGTTATACGTTATACGTTATACGTTATACGTTATACGTTATACGTTATACGTTATACGTTATACGTTATACGTTATACGTTATACGTTATACGTTATACGTTATACGTTATACGTTATACGTTATACGTTATACGTTACACGTTATACGTTATACGTTATACTTTATACGTTATACGTTATACGTTATACGTTATACCCTATACGCTATTCGTTATACGTTATACGTTATACGTTATACGTTATAGGTCATACCTTATACGTGATACGTCATACGTTAGACGTTATGCGTTATACGTTATACGTTATACGTTATACGTTATACGTTATACGTTATACGTTATACGTTATACGTTATACGTTATACGTTATACGTTATACGTTATACGTTATACGTTATACGTTATACGTTATACGTTATACGTTATACGTTATAGGTCATACCTTATACGTGATACGTCATACGTTAGACGTTATGCGTTATACGTTATACGTTATACGTTATACGTTATACGTTATACGTTATACGTTATACGTTATACGTTATACGTTATACGTTATACGTTATACGTTATAGGCTATACGTTATACGTTATACGTTATACGTTATAGGTCATACCTTATACGTTATACGTTATACGTTATACGTTATACGTTATACGTTATACGTTATACGTTATACGTTATACGTTATACGTTATACGTTATACGTTATACGTTATACGTTATACGTTATACGTTATACGTTATACGTTATACGTTATACGTTATACGTTATACGTTATACGTTATACGTTATACGTTATACGTTATACGTTATACGTTATACGTTATACGTTATACGTTATACGTTATACGTTATACGTTACACGTTATACGTTACACGTTATACGTTATACGTTATACGTTACACGTTATACGTTATACGTAATACGTTATACGTTATACGATATACCCTATACGTTATACGTTATACGTTATACGTTATACGTTATACGTTATACGTTATACGTTATACGTTATACGTTATACGTTATACGTTATACGTTATACGTTATACGTTATACGTTATACGTTATACGTTATACGTTATACGTTATACGTTATACGTTATACGTTATACGTTATACGTTATACGTTATACGTTATACGTTACACGTTATACGTTATACGTTATACTTTATACGTTATACGTTATACGTTATACGTTATACCCTATACGCTATTCGTTATACGTTATACGTTATACGTTATACGTTATAGGTCATACCTTATACGTGATACGTCATACGTTAGACGTTATGCGTTATACGTTATACGTTATACGTTAGACGTTATACGTTATACGTTATACGTTATACGTTATACGTTATACGTTATACGTTATACGTTATACGTTATACGTTATACGTTATACGTTATACGTTATACGTTATACGTTATACGTTATACGTTATAGGTCATACCTTATACGTGATACGTCATACGTTAGACGTTATGCGTTATACGTTATACGTTATACGTTATACGTTATACGTTATACGTTATACGTTATACGTTATACGTTATACGTTATACGTTATACGTTATACGTTATACGTTATACGTTATAGGCTATACGTTATACGTTATACGTTATACGTTATACGTTATACGTTATACGTTATACGTTATACGTAATACGTTATCGTTATACGTTATACGTTATACGTTATACGTTATACGTTATACGTTATACGTTATACGTTATACGTTATACGTTATACGTTATACGTTATACGTTATACGTTATACGTTATACGTTATACGTTATACGTTATACGTTATACGTTATACGTTATACGTTATACGTTATACGTTATACGTTATACGTTACACGTTATACGTTATACGTTATACGTTATACGTTACACGTTATACGTTATACGTTATACCCTATACGCTATTCGTTATACGTTATACGTTATACGTTATACGTTATAGGTCATACCTTATACGTTATACGTTATACGTTATACGTTATACGTTATACGTTATACGTTATACGTTATACGTTATACGTTATACGTTATACGTTATACGTTATACGTTACACGTTATACGGTATACGTTATGCGTTATTCGCTATACGTTATGCGTTATACGATATACGTTATGCGTTATAGGATATATGTTATACGTTTTACGTTATTCGTTATACGTTATACGTCATACGTTACACGTTATACGTTGTACGTAATACGTTATACGTTATACGATATACCCTATACGTTATACGTTATACGTTATACGTTATACGTTATACGTTATACGTTATACGTTATACGTTATACGTTATACGTTATAGGTTATACGTTATACCCTATACGCTATTCGTTATACGTTATACGTTATACGTTATACGTTATAGGTCATACCTTATACGTGATACGTCATACGTTAGACGTTATGCGTTATACGTTATACGTTATACGTTATACGTTATACGTTATACGTTATACGTTATACGTTATACGTTATACGTTATACGTTATACGTTATACGTTATACGTTATACGTTATACGTTATACGTTATACGTTATACGTTATACGTTATACGTTATACGTTATAGGTCATACCTTATACGTGATACGTCATACGTTAGACGTTATGCGTTATACGTTATACGTTATACGTTATACGTTATACGTTATACGTTATACGTTATACGTTATACGTTATACGTTATACGTTATACGTTATACGTTATAGGCTATACGTTATACGTTATACGTTATACGTTATAGGTCATACCTTATACGTTATACGTTATACGTTATACGTTATACGTTATACGTTATACGTTATACGTTATACGTTATACGTTATACGTTATACGTTATACGTTATACGTTATACGTTATACGTTATACGTTATACGTTACACGTTATACGTTATACGTTATACGTTATACGTTATACGTTACACGTTATACGTTATACGTAATACGTTATACGTTATACGATATACCCTATACGTTATACGTTATACGTTATACGTTATACGTTATACGTTATACGTTATACGTTATACGTTATACGTTATACGTTATACGTTATACGTTATACGTTATACGTTATACGTTATACGTTGTACGTTATACGTTATACGTTATACGTTATACGTTATACGTTATACGTTACACGTTATACGTTATATGTTATACTTTATACGTTATACGTTATACGTTATACGTTATACCCTATACGCTATTCGTTATACGTTATACGTTATACGTTATACGTTATAGGTCATACCTTATACGTGATACGTCATACGTTAGACGTTATGCGTTATACGTTATACGTTATACGTTAGACGTTATACGTTATACGTTATACGTTATACGTTATACGTTATACGTTATACGTTATACGTTATACGTTATACGTTATACGTTATACGTTATACGTTATACGTTATACGTTATACGTTATACGTTATAGGTCATACCTTATACGTGATACGTCATACGTTAGACGTTATGCGTTTTACGTTATACGTTATACGTTATACGTTATACGTTATACGTTATACGTTATACGTTATACGTTATACGTTATACGTTATACGTTATACGTTATACGTTATACGTTATACGTTATACGTTATAGGCTATACGTTATACGTTATACGTTATACGTTATACGTTATACGTTATACGTTATACGTTATACGTAATACGTTATCGTTATACGTTATACGTTATACGTTATACGTTATACGTTATACGTTATACGTTATACGTTATACGTTATACGTTATACGTTATACGTTATACGTTATACGTTATACGTTATACGTTATACGTTATACGTTATACGTTATACGTTATACGTTATACGTTATACGTTATACGTTATACGTTATACGTTACACGTTATACGTTATACGTTATACGTTATACGTTACACGTTATACGTTATACGTTATACCCTATACGCTATTCGTTATACGTTATACGTTATACGTTATACGTTATAGGTCATACCTTATACGTTATACGTTATACGTTATACGTTATACGTTATACGTTATACGTTATACGTTATACGTTATACGTTATACGTTATACGTTATACGTTATACGTTATACGTTACACGTTATACGGTATACGTTATGCGTTATTCGCTATACGTTATGCGTTATACGATATACGTTATGCGTTATAGGATATATGTTATACGTTTTACGTTATTCGTTATACGTTATACGTTATACGTTACACGTTATACGTTGTACGTAATACGTTATACGTTATACGATATACCCTATACGTTATACGTTATACGTTATACGTTATACGTTATACGTTATACGTTATACGTTATACGTTATACGTTATACGTTATAGGTTATACGTTATACCCTATACGCTATTCGTTATACGTTATACGTTATACGTTATACGTTATAGGTCATACCTTATACGTGATACGTCATACGTTAGACGTTATGCGTTATACGTTATACGTTATACGTTATACGTTATACGTTATACGTTATACGTTATACGTTATACCCTATACGCTATTCGTTATACGTTATACGTTATACGTTATACGTTATAGGTCATACCTTATACGTGATACGTCATACGTTAGACGTTATGCGTTATACGTTATACGTTATACGTTATACGTTATACGTTATACGTTATACGTTATACGTTATACGTTATACGTTATACGTTATACGTTATACGTTATACGTTATACGTTATACGTTATACGTTATACGTTATACGTTATACGTTATAGGTCATACCTTATACGTGATACGTCATACGTTAGACGTTATGCGTTATACGTTATACGTTATACGTTATACGTTATACGTTATACGTTATACGTTATACGTTATACGTTATACGTTATACGTTATACGTTATACGTTATACGTTATAGGCTATACGTTATACGTTATACGTTATACGTTATAGGTCATACCTTATACGTTATACGTTATACGTTATACGTTATACGTTATACGTTATACGTTATACGTTATACGTTATACGTTATACGTTATACGTTATACGTTATACGTTATACGTTATACGTTATACGTTATACGTTATACGTTACACGTTATACGTTATACGTTATACGTTATACGTTATACGTTACACGTTATACGTTATACGTAATACGTTATACGTTATACGATATACCCTATACGTTATACGTTATACGTTATACGTTATACGTTATACGTTATACGTTATACGTTATACGTTATACGTTATACGTTATACGTTATACGTTATACGTTATACGTTATACGTTATACGTTATACGTTATACGTTATACGTTATACGTTATACGTTATACGTTATACGTTATACGTTATACGTTATACGTTATACGTTACACGTTATACGTTATACGTTATACTTTATACGTTATACGTTATACGTTATACGTTATACCCTATACGCTATTCGTTATACGTTATACGTTATACGTTATACGTTATAGGTCATACCTTATACGTGATACGTCATACGTTAGACGTTATGCGTTATACGTTATACGTTATACGTTAGACGTTATACGTTATACGTTATACGTTATACGTTATACGTTATACGTTATACGTTATACGTTATACGTTATACGTTATACGTTATACGTTATACGTTATACGTTATACGTTATACGTTATACGTTATAGGTCATACCTTATACGTGATACGTCATACGTTAGACGTTATGCGTTATACGTTATACGTTATACGTTATACGTTATACGTTATACGTTATACGTTATACGTTATACGTTATACGTTATACGTTATACGTTATACGTTATACGTTATACGTTATACGTTATACGTTATAGGCTATACGTTATACGTTATACGTTATACGTTATACGTTATACGTTATACGTTATACGTTATACGTAATACGTTATCGTTATACGTTATACGTTATACGTTATACGTTATACGTTATACGTTATACGTTATACGTTATACGTTATACGTTATACGTTATACGTTATACGTTATACGTTATACGTTATACGTTATACGTTATACGTTATACGTTATACGTTATACGTTATACGTTATACGTTATACGTTATACGTTATACGTTACACGTTATACGTTATACGTTATACGTTATACGTTACACGTTATACGTTATACGTTATACCCTATACGCTATTCGTTATACGTTATACGTTATACGTTATACGTTATAGGTCATACCTTATACGTTATACGTTATACGTTATACGTTATACGTTATACGTTATACGTTATACGTTATACGTTATACGTTATACGTTATACGTTATACGTTATACGTTATACGTTATACGTTATACGTTACACGTTATACGGTATACGTTATGCGTTATTCGCTATACGTTATGCGTTATACGATATACGTTATGCGTTATAGGATATATGTTATACGTTTTACGTTATTCGTTATACGTTATACGTTATACGTTACACGTTATACGTTGTACGTAATACGTTATACGTTATACGATATACCCTATACGTTATACGTTATACGTTATACGTTATACGTTATACGTTATACGTTATACGTTATACGTTATACGTTATACGTTATAGGTTATACGTTATACCCTATACGCTATTCGTTATACGTTATACGTTATACGTTATACGTTATAGGTCATACCTTATACGTGATACGTCATACGTTAGACGTTATGCGTTATACGTTATACGTTATACGTTATACGTTATACGTTATACGTTATACGTTATACGTTATACGTTATACGTTATACGTTATACGTTATACGTTATACGTTATACGTTATACGTTATACGTTATACGTTATACGTTATACGTTATAGGTCATACCTTATACGTGATACGTCATACGTTAGACGTTATGCGTTATACGTTATACGTTATACGTTATACGTTATACGTTATACGTTATACGTTATACGTTATACGTTATACGTTATACGTTATACGTTATACGTTATAGGCTATACGTTATACGTTATACGTTATACGTTATAGGTCATACCTTATACGTTACACGTTATACGTTATACGTTATACGTTATACGTTATACGTTATACGTTATACGTTATACGTTATACGTTATACGTTATACGTTATACGTTATACGTTATACGTTATACGTTATACGTTATACGTTATACTTTATACGTTATACGTTATACGTTATACGTTATACCCTGTACGCTATTCGTTATACGTTATACGTTATACGTTATACGTTATAGGTCACACCTTATACGTGATACGTCATACGTTAGACGTTATGCGTTATACGTTATACGTTATACGTTATACGTTATACGTTATACGTTATACGTTATACGTTATACGTTATACGTTATACGTTATACGTTATACGTTATACGTTATACGTTATACGTGATACGTTATAGGTTATACGTTATACGTTATACGTTATACGTTATACGTTATACGTTATACGTTATACGTTATACGTAATACGTTATACGTCACACGTCATACGTTATACGTTATACGTTATACGTTATACGTTATACGTTATACGTTATACGTTATACGTTGTAAGTTATACGTTATTCGTTCTACGTTCTTCGTTACACGTTATACGTTACACGTTATGCGTTATACGTTATACGTTATACGTTATAAGTTATGCGCTATACGTTATACGTTATACGTTATACGTTATACGTTATACGTTATACGTTATACGTTATACGTTATACGTTATACGTTATACGTTATACGTTATACGTTATACGTTATACGTTATACGTTATACGTTATACGTTATACGTTATACGTTATACGTTATACGTTATACGTTATACGTTATACGTTATACGTTATACGTTATACGTTATACGTTATACGTTATACGTTATACGTTATACGTTATACGTTATACGTTATACGTTATACGTTATACGTTATACGTTATACGTTATACGTTATACGTTATACGTTATACGTTATACGTTATACGTTATACGTTATACGTTATACGTTATACGTTATACGTTATACGTTATACGTTATACGTTATACGTTATACGTTATACGTTATACGTTATACGTTATACGTTATACGTTATACGTTACACGTTATACGTTATACGTTATACTTTATACGTTATACGTTATACGTTATACGTTATACCCTATACGCTATTCGTTATACGTTATACGTTATACGTTATACGTTATAGGTCATACCTTATACGTGATACGTCATACGTTAGACGTTATGCGTTATACGTTATACGTTATACGTTATACGTTATACGTTATACGTTATACGTTATACGTTATACGTTATACGTTATACGTTATACGTTATACGTTATACGTTATACGTTATACGTTATACGTTATACGTTATACGTTATACGTTATACGTTATAGGTCATACCTTATACGTGATACGTCATACGTTAGACGTTATGCGTTATACGTTATACGTTATACGTTATACGTTATACGTTATACGTTATACGTTATACGTTATACGTTATACGTTATACGTTATACGTTATACGTTATAGGCTATACGTTATACGTTATACGTTATACGTTATAGGTCATACCTTATACGTTATACGTTATACGTTATACGTTATACGTTATACGTTATACGTTATACGTTATACGTTATACGTTATACGTTATACGTTATACGTTATACGTTATACGTTATACGTTATACGTTATACGTTATACGTTATACTTTATACGTTATACGTTATACGTTATACGTTATACCCTGTACGCTATTCGTTATACATTATACGTTATACGTTATACGTTATAGGTCACACCTTATACGTGATACGTCATACGTTAGACGTTATGCGTTATACGTTATACGTTATACGTTATACGTTATACGTTATACGTTATACGTTATACGTTATACGTTATACGTTATACGTTATACGTTATACGTGATACGTTATAGGTTATACGTTATACGTTATACGTTATACGTTATACGTTATACGTTATACGTTATACGTTATACGTAATACGTTATACGTCACACGTCATACGTTATACGTTATACGTTATACGTTATACGTTATACGTTATACGTTATACGTTGTAAGTTATACGTTATTCGTTCTACGTTCTTCGTTACACGTTATACGTTAAACGTTATGCGTTATACGTTATACGTTATACGTTATAAGTTATGCGCTATACGTTATACGTTATACGTTATACGTTATACGTTACACGTTATACGTTATACGTTATACGTTATACGTTATACGTTATACGTTATACGTTATACGTTATACGTTATACGTTATACGTTATACGTTATACGTTATACGTTATACGTTATACGTTATACGTTATACGTTATACGTTATACGTTATACGTTATACGTTATACGTAATACGTTATCGTTATACGTTATACGTTATACGTTATACGTTATACGTTATACGTTATACGTTATACGTTATACGTTATACGTTATACGTTATACGTTATACGTTATACGTTATACGTTATACGTTATACGTTATACGTTATACGTTATACGTTATACGTTATACGTTATACGTTATACGTTATACGTTATACGTTATACGTTATACGTTATACGTTATACGTTATACGTTATACGTTATACGTTATACGTTATACGTTATACGTTATACGTTATACGTTACACGTTATACGTTATACGTTATACGTTATACGTTATACGTTACACGTTATACGTTATACGTAATACGTTATACGTTATACGATATACCCTATACGTTATACGTTATACGTTATACGTTATACGTTATACGTTATACGTTATACGTTATACGTTATACGTTATACGTTATACGTTATACGTTATACGTTATACGTTATACGTTATACGTTATACGTTATACGTTATACGTTATACGTTATACGTTATACGTTATACGTTACACGTTATACGTTATACGTTATACTTTATACGTTATACGTTATACGTTATACGTTATACGTTATACGTTATACGTTATACGTTATACGTTATACGTTATACGTTATACGTTATACGTTATACGTTATACGTTATACGTTATACGTTATACGTTATACGTTATACGTTATACGTTATACGTTATACGTTATACGTTATACGTTATACGTTATACGTTATACGTTATACGTTATACGTTATACGTTATACGTTATACGTTATACGTTATACGTTATACGTTATACGTTATACGTTATACGTTATACGTTATACGTTATACGTTATACGTTACACGTTATACGTTATACGTTATACGTTATACGTTATACGTTACACGTTATACGTTATACGTAATACGTTATACGTTATACGATATACCCTATACGTTATACGTTATACGTTATACGTTATACGTTATACGTTATACGTTATACGTTATACGTTATACGTTATACGTTATACGTTATACGTTATACGTTATACGTTATACGTTATACGTTATACGTTATACGTTATACGTTATACGTTATACGTTATACGTTATACGTTATACGTTACACGTTATACGTTATACGTTATACTTTATACGTTATACGTTATACGTTATACGTTATACCCTATACGCTATTCGTTATACGTTATACGTTATACGTTATACGTTATAGGTCATACCTTATACGTGATACGTCATACGTTAGACGTTATGCGTTATACGTTATACGTTATACGTTAGACGTTATACGTTATACGTTATACGTTATACGTTATACGTTATACGTTATACGTTATACGTTATACGTTATACGTTATACGTTATACGTTATACGTTATACGTTATACGTTATACGTTATACGTTATAGGTCATACCTTATACGTGATACGTCATACGTTAGACGTTATGCGTTATACGTTATACGTTATACGTTATACGTTATACGTTATACGTTATACGTTATACGTTATACGTTATACGTTATACGTTATACGTTATACGTTATACGTTATACGTTATAGGCTATACGTTATACGTTATACGTTATACGTTATACGTTATACGTTATACGTTATACGTTATACGTTATACGTAATACGTTATCGTTATACGTTATACGTTATACGTTATACGTTATACGTTATACGTTATACGTTATACGTTATACGTTATACGTTATACGTTATACGTTATACGTTATACGTTATACGTTATACGTTATACGTTATACGTTATACGTTATACGTTATACGTTATACGTTATACGTTATACGTTATACGTTATACGTTACACGTTATACGTTATACGTTATACGTTATACGTTACACGTTATACGTTATACGTTATACCCTATACGCTATTCGTTATACGTTATACGTTATACGTTATACGTTATAGGTCATACCTTATACGTTATACGTTATACGTTATACGTTATACGTTATACGTTATACGTTATACGTTATACGTTATACGTTATACGTTATACGTTATACGTTATACGTTATACGTTACACGTTATACGGTATACGTTATGCGTTATTCGCTATACGTTATGCGTTATACGATATACGTTATGCGTTATAGGATATATGTTATACGTTTTACGTTATTCGTTATACGTTATACGTTATACGTTACACGTTATACGTTGTACGTAATACGTTATACGTTATACGATATACCCTATACGTTATACATTATACGTTATACGTTATACGTTATACGTTATACGTTATACGTTATACGTTATACGTTATACGTTATAGGTTATACGTTATACGTTATACGTTATACGTTATACGTTATACGTTATACGTTATACGTTATACGTTATACGTTATACGTTATACGTTATACGTTATACGTTACACGTTATACGTTATACGTTATACTTTATACGTTATACGTTATACGTTATACGTTATACCCTATACGCTATTCGTTATACGTTATACGTTATACGTTATACGTTATAGGTCATACCTTATACGTGATACGTCATACGTTAGACGTTATGCGTTATACGTTATACGTTATACGTTATACGTTATACGTTATACGTTATACGTTATACGTTATACGTTATACGTTATACGTTATACGTTATACGTTATACGTTATACGTTATACGTTATACGTTATACGTTATACGTTATACGTTATACGTTATACGTTATACGTTATACGTTATACGTTATACGTTATAGGTCATACCTTATACGTGATACGTCATACGTTAGACGTTATGCGTTATACGTTATACGTTATACGTTATACGTTATACGTTATACGTTATACGTTATACGTTATACGTTATACGTTATACGTTATACGTTATACGTTATACGTTATACGTTATACGTTATACGTTATACGTTATACGTTATACGTTATACGTTATACGTTATACGTTATACGTTATACGTTATACGTTATACGTTATACGTTATACGTTATACGTTATACGATATACGTTATACGTTATACGTTACACGTTATACGTTATACGTTATACGTTATACGTTATACGTTATACGTTATACGTTATACGTTATACGTTATACGTTATACGTTATACGTTATACGTTATACGTTATACGTTATACGTTACACGTTATACGTTATACGTTATACGTTATACGTTACACGTTATACGTTATACGTTATACCCTATACGCTATTCGTTATACGTTATACGTTATACGTTATACGTTATAGGTCATACCTTATACGTTATACGTTATACGTTATTCGTTCTACGTTCTTCGTTACACGTTATACGTTACACGTTATGCGTTATACGTTATACGTTATACGTTATAAGTTATGCGCTATACGTTATACGTTATACGTTATACGTTATACGTTATACGTTATACGTTATACGTTATACGTTATACGTTATACGTTATACGTTATACGTTATAAGTTATGCGCTATACGTTATACGTTATACGTTATACGTGATACGTTATAGGTTATACGTTATACGTTATACGTTATACGTTATACGTTATACGTTATACGTTATACGTTATACGTTATACGTTATACGTTATACGTTATACGTTATACGTTATACGTTGTAAGTTATACGTTATTCGTTCTACGTTCTTCGTTACACGTTATACGTTACACGTTATGCGTTATACGTTATACGTTATACGTTATAAGTTATGCGCTATACGTTATACGTTATACGTTATACGTTATACGTTATACGTTATACGTTATACGTTATACGTTATACTTTATACGTTATACGTTATACGTTATACGTTATACCCTGTACGCTATTCGTTATACATTATACGTTATACGTTATACGTTATAGGTCACACCTTATACGTGATACGTCATACGTTAGACGTTATGCGTTATACGTTATACGTTATACGTTATACGTTATACGTTATACGTTATACGTTATACGTTATACGTTATACGTTATACGTTATACGTTATACGTGATACGTTATAGGTTATACGTTATACGTTATACGTTATACGTTATACGTTATACGTTATACGTTATGTTATACGTTATACGTTATACGTTATACGTTATACGTTATACGTTATACGTTATACGTTATACGTTATACGTTATACGTTATACGTTATACGTTATACGTTATACGTTATACGTTATAGGTCATACCTTATACGTGATACGTCATACGTTAGACGTTATGCGTTATACGTTATACGTTATACGTTATACGTTATACGTTATACGTTATACGTTATACGTTATACGTTATACGTTATACGTTATACGTTATACGTTATAGGCTATACGTTATACGTTATACGTTATACGTTATAGGTCATACCTTATACGTTATACGTTATACGTTATACGTTATACGTTATACGTTATACGTTATACGTTATACGTTATACGTTATACGTTATACGTTATACGTTATACGTTATACGTTATACGTTATACGTTATACGTTATACTTTATACGTTATACGTTATACGTTATACGTTATACCCTGTACGCTATTCGTTATACATTATACGTTATACGTTATACGTTATAGGTCACACCTTATACGTGATACGTCATACGTTAGACGTTATGCGTTATACGTTATACGTTATACGTTATACGTTATACGTTATACGTTATACGTTATACGTTATACGTTATACGTTATACGTTATACGTTATACGTTATACGTGATACGTTATAGGTTATACGTTATACGTTATACGTTATACGTTATACGTTATACGTTATACGTTATACGTTATACGTAATACGTTATACGTCACACGTCATACGTTATACGTTATACGTTATACGTTATACGTTATACGTTATACGTTATACGTTGTAAGTTATACGTTATTCGTTCTACGTTCTTCGTTACACGTTATACGTTAAACGTTATGCGTTATACGTTATACGTTATACGTTATAAGTTATGCGCTATACGTTATACGTTATACGTTATACGTTATACGTTATACGTTATACGTTATACGTTATACGTTATACGTTATACGTTATACGTTATACGTTATACGTTATACGTTATACGTTATACGTTATACGTTATACGTTATACGTTATACGTTATACGTTATACGTTATACGTTATACGTTATACGTTATACGTTATACGTTATACGTAATACGTTATCGTTATACGTTATACGTTATACGTTATACGTTATACGTTATACGTTATACGTTATACGTTATACGTTATACGTTATACGTTATACGTTATACGTTATACGTTATACGTTATACGTTATACGTTATACGTTATACGTTATACGTTATACGTTATACGTTATACGTTATACGTTATACGTTATACGTTATACGTTATACGTTATACGTTATACGTTATACGTTATACGTTATACGTTATACGTTATACGTTATACGTTATACGTTATACGTTATACGTTACACGTTATACGTTATACGTTATACGTTATACGTTATACGTTACACGTTATACGTTATACGTAATACGTTATACGTTATACGATATACCCTATACGTTATACGTTATACGTTATACGTTATACGTTATACGTTATACGTTATACGTTATACGTTATACGTTATACGTTATACGTTATACGTTATACGTTATACGTTATACGTTATACGTTATACGTTATACGTTATACGTTATACGTTATACGTTATACGTTATACGTTACACGTTATACGTTATACGTTATACTTTATACGTTATACGTTATACGTTATACGTTATACCCTATACGCTATTCGTTATACGTTATACGTTATACGTTATACGTTATAGGTCATACCTTATACGTGATACGTCATACGTTAGACGTTATGCGTTATACGTTATACGTTATACGTTAGACGTTATACGTTATACGTTATACGTTATACGTTATACGTTATACGTTATACGTTATACGTTATACGTTATACGTTATACGTTATACGTTATACGTTATACGTTATACGTTATACGTTATACGTTATACGTTATACGTTATACGTTATACGTTATACGTTATACGTTATACGTTATACGTTATACGTTATACGTTATACGTTATACGTTATACGTTATACGTTATACGTTATACGTTATACGTTATACGTTATACGTTATACGTTATACGTTATACGTTATACGTTATACGTTATACGTTATACGTTACACGTTATACGTTATACGTTATACGTTATACGTTATACGTTACACGTTATACGTTATACGTAATACGTTATACGTTATACGATATACCCTATACGTTATACGTTATACGTTATACGTTATACGTTATACGTTATACGTTATACGTTATACGTTATACGTTATACGTTATACGTTATACGTTATACGTTATACGTTATACGTTATACGTTATACGTTATACGTTATACGTTATACGTTATACGTTATACGTTATACGTTATACGTTACACGTTATACGTTATACGTTATACTTTATACGTTATACGTTATACGTTATACGTTATACCCTATACGCTATTCGTTATACGTTATACGTTATACGTTATACGTTATAGGTCATACCTTATACGTGATACGTCATACGTTAGACGTTATGCGTTATACGTTATACGTTATACGTTAGACGTTATACGTTATACGTTATACGTTATACGTTATACGTTATACGTTATACGTTATACGTTATACGTTATACGTTATACGTTATACGTTATACGTTATACGTTATACGTTATACGTTATACGTTATAGGTCATACCTTATACGTGATACGTCATACGTTAGACGTTATGCGTTATACGTTATACGTTATACGTTATACGTTATACGTTATACGTTATACGTTATACGTTATACGTTATACGTTATACGTTATACGTTATACGTTATACGTTATACGTTATAGGCTATACGTTATACGTTATACGTTATACGTTATACGTTATACGTTATACGTTATACGTTATACGTTATACGTAATACGTTATCGTTATACGTTATACGTTATACGTTATACGTTATACGTTATACGTTATACGTTATACGTTATACGTTATACGTTATACGTTATACGTTATACGTTATACGTTATACGTTATACGTTATACGTTATACGTTATACGTTATACGTTATACGTTATACGTTATACGTTATACGTTATACGTTATACGTTACACGTTATACGTTATACGTTATACGTTATACGTTACACGTTATACGTTATACGTTATACCCTATACGCTATTCGTTATACGTTATACGTTATACGTTATACGTTATAGGTCATACCTTATACGTTATACGTTATACGTTATACGTTATACGTTATACGTTATACGTTATACGTTATACGTTATACGTTATACGTTATACGTTATACGTTATACGTTATACGTTACACGTTATACGGTATACGTTATGCGTTATTCGCTATACGTTATGCGTTATACGATATACGTTATGCGTTATAGGATATATGTTATACGTTTTACGTTATTCGTTATACGTTATACGTTATACGTTACACGTTATACGTTGTACGTAATACGTTATACGTTATACGATATACCCTATACGTTATACATTATACGTTATACGTTATACGTTATACGTTATACGTTATACGTTATACGTTATACGTTATACGTTATAGGTTATACGTTATACGTTATACGTTATACGTTATACGTTATACGTTATACGTTATACGTTATACGTTATACGTTATACGTTATACGTTATACGTTATACGTTACACGTTATACGTTATACGTTATACTTTATACGTTATACGTTATACGTTATACGTTATACCCTATACGCTATTCGTTATACGTTATACGTTATACGTTATACGTTATAGGTCATACCTTATACGTGATACGTCATACGTTAGACGTTATGCGTTATACGTTATACGTTATACGTTATACGTTATACGTTATACGTTATACGTTATACGTTATACGTTATACGTTATACGTTATACGTTATACGTTATACGTTATACGTTATACGTTATACGTTATACGTTATACGTTATACGTTATACGTTATACGTTATACGTTATACGTTATACGTTATACGTTATAGGTCATACCTTATACGTGATACGTCATACGTTAGACGTTATGCGTTATACGTTATACGTTATACGTTATACGTTATACGTTATACGTTATACGTTATACGTTATACGTTATACGTTATACGTTATACGTTATACGTTATACGTTATACGTTATACGTTATACGTTATACGTTATACGTTATACGTTATACGTTATACGTTATACGTTATACGTTATACGTTATACGTTATACGTTATACGTTATACGTTATACGATATACGTTATACGTTATACGTTACACGTTATACGTTATACGTTATACGTTATACGTTATACGTTATACGTTATACGTTATACGTTATACGTTATACGTTATACGTTATACGTTATACGTTATACGTTATACGTTATACGTTACACGTTATACGTTATACGTTATACGTTATACGTTACACGTTATACGTTATACGTTATACCCTATACGCTATTCGTTATACGTTATACGTTATACGTTATACGTTATAGGTCATACCTTATACGTTATACGTTATACGTTATTCGTTCTACGTTCTTCGTTACACGTTATACGTTACACGTTATGCGTTATACGTTATACGTTATACGTTATAAGTTATGCGCTATACGTTATACGTTATACGTTATACGTTATACGTTATACGTTATACGTTATACGTTATACGTTATACGTTATACGTTATACGTTATACGTTATACGTTATAAGTTATGCGCTATACGTTATACGTTATACGTTATACGTGATACGTTATAGGTTATACGTTATACGTTATACGTTATACGTTATACGTTATACGTTATACGTTATACGTTATACGTAATACGTTATACGTCACACGTCATACGTTATACGTTATACGTTATACGTTATACGTTATACGTTATACGTTATACGTTGTAAGTTATACGTTATTCGTTCTACGTTCTTCGTTACACGTTATACGTTACACGTTATGCGTTATACGTTATACGTTATACGTTATAAGTTATGCGCTATACGTTATACGTTATACGTTATACGTTATACGTTATACGTTATACGTTATACGTTATACGTTATACGTTATACGTTATACGTTATACGTTATACGTTATACGTTATACGTTATACGTTATACGTTATACGTTATACGTTATACGTTATACGTTATACGTTATACGTTATACGTTATACGTTATACGTAATACGTTATCGTTATACGTTATACGTTATACGTTATACGTTATACGTTATACGTTATACGTTATACGTTATACGTTATACGTTATACGTTATACGTTATACGTTATACGTTATACGTTATACGTTATACGTTATACGTTATACGTTATACGTTATACGTTATACGTTATACGTTATACGTTATACGTTATACGTTATACGTTATACGTTATACGTTATACGTTATACGTTATACGTTATACGTTATACGTTATACGTTATACGTTACACGTTATACGTTATACGTTATACGTTATACGTTATACGTTACACGTTATACGTTATACGTAATACGTTATACGTTATACGATATACCCTATACGTTATACGTTATACGTTATACGTTATACGTTATACGTTATACGTTATACGTTATACGTTATACGTTATACGTTATACGTTATACGTTATACGTTATACGTTATACGTTATACGTTATACGTTATACGTTATACGTTATACGTTATACGTTATACGTTATACGTTATACGTTACACGTTATACGTTATACGTTATACTTTATACGTTATACGTTATACGTTATACGTTATACCCTATACGCTATTCGTTATACGTTATACGTTATACGTTATACGTTATAGGTCATACCTTATACGTGATACGTCATACGTTAGACGTTATGCGTTATACGTTATACGTTATACGTTAGACGTTATACGTTATACGTTATACGTTATACGTTATACGTTATACGTTATACGTTATACGTTATACGTTATACGTTATACGTTATACGTTATACGTTATACGTTATACGTTATACGTTATACGTTATAGGTCATACCTTATACGTGATACGTCATACGTTAGACGTTATGCGTTATACGTTATACGTTATACGTTATACGTTATACGTTATACGTTATACGTTATACGTTATACGTTATACGTTATACGTTATACGTTATACGTTATACGTTATACGTTATAGGCTATACGTTATACGTTATACGTTATACGTTATACGTTATACGTTATACGTTATACGTTATACGTTATACGTAATACGTTATCGTTATACGTTATACGTTATACGTTATACGTTATACGTTATACGTTATACGTTATACGTTATACGTTATACGTTATACGTTATACGTTATACGTTATACGTTATACGTTATACGTTATACGTTATACGTTATACGTTATACGTTATACGTTATACGTTATACGTTATACGTTATACGTTATACGTTACACGTTATACGTTATACGTTATACGTTATACGTTACACGTTATACGTTATACGTTATACCCTATACGCTATTCGTTATACGTTATACGTTATACGTTATACGTTATAGGTCATACCTTATACGTTATACGTTATACGTTATACGTTATACGTTATACGTTATACGTTATACGTTATACGTTATACGTTATACGTTATACGTTATACGTTATACGTTATACGTTACACGTTATACGGTATACGTTATGCGTTATTCGCTATACGTTATGCGTTATACGATATACGTTATGCGTTATAGGATATATGTTATACGTTTTACGTTATTCGTTATACGTTATACGTTATACGTTACACGTTATACGTTGTACGTAATACGTTATACGTTATACGATATACCCTATACGTTATACATTATACGTTATACGTTATACGTTATACGTTATACGTTATACGTTATACGTTATACGTTATACGTTATAGGTTATACGTTATACGTTATACGTTATACGTTATACGTTATACGTTATACGTTATACGTTATACGTTATACGTTATACGTTATACGTTATACGTTATACGTTACACGTTATACGTTATACGTTATACTTTATACGTTATACGTTATACGTTATACGTTATACCCTATACGCTATTCGTTATACGTTATACGTTATACGTTATACGTTATAGGTCATACCTTATACGTGATACGTCATACGTTAGACGTTATGCGTTATACGTTATACGTTATACGTTATACGTTATACGTTATACGTTATACGTTATACGTTATACGTTATACGTTATACGTTATACGTTATACGTTATACGTTATACGTTATACGTTATACGTTATACGTTATACGTTATACGTTATACGTTATACGTTATACGTTATACGTTATACGTTATAGGTCATACCTTATACGTGATACGTCATACGTTAGACGTTATGCGTTATACGTTATACGTTATACGTTATACGTTATACGTTATACGTTATACGTTATACGTTATACGTTATACGTTATACGTTATACGTTATACGTTATACGTTATACGTTATACGTTATACGTTATACGTTATACGTTATACGTTATACGTTATACGTTATACGTTATACGTTATACGTTATACGTTATACGTTATACGTTATACGTTATACGATATACGTTATACGTTATACGTTACACGTTATACGTTATACGTTATACGTTATACGTTACACGTTATACGTTATACGTTATACGTTATACGTTATACGATATACCCTATACGTTATACGTTATACGTTATACGTTATACGTTATACGTTATACGTTATACGTTATACGTTATACGTTATGCGTTATACGTTATACGTTATACGTTATACGTTATACGTTATACGTTATACGTTATACGTTATACGTTATACGTTATACGTTATACGTTATACGTTATACGTTATACGTTATACGTTACACGTTATACGTTATACGTTATACTTTATGCGTTATACGTTATACGTTATACGTTATACGTTATACGTTATACGTTATACGTTATACGTTATACGTTATACGTTATACGTTATACGTTATACGTTATACGTTATACGTTACACGTTATACGGTATACGTTATGCGTTATTCGCTATACGTTATGCGTTATACGATATACGTTATGCGTTATAGGATATATGTTATACGTTTTACGTTATTCGTTATACGTTCTTCGTTACACGTTATACGTTATACGTTATACGTTATACGTTATACGTTATACGTTATACGTTATACGTTATACGTTATACGCTATACGTTATACGTTATACGTTAATCGTTATACGTTATACGTTATACGTTATACGTTATACGTTATACGTAATATGTAATACGTCATACGTTTTACGTTATTCGTTATACGTTCTTCGTTACACGTTATACGTTATACGTTATACGTTATACGTTATACGTTATACGTTATACGTAATATGCAATACGTCATACGTTTTACGTTATACGTTATACGTTATACGTTATACGTTATACGTTATACGTTATACGTTATACGTTATACGTTATACGCTATACGTTATACGTTATACGTTATACGTCATACGTTATACGTTATACGCCATACGTTATACGTTATACGTTATACGTTATACGTTATACGTCATACGTTTTACGTTATACGTTATACGTTATACGTTATACGTTATACGTTATACGTTATACGTCATACGTTATACGTTATAGGTTATACGATACACGTTATACGTTATACGTTATACGTTATACGTTATACTTTATACGTTATACGTTATACGTTATACGTTATACGTTATACGTTATACGCTATACGTTATACGTTATACGTTATACGTTATACGTTATACGTAATATGTAATACGTCATACGTCATACGTTTTACGTTATACGTTATACGTTATACGTTATACGTTATACGTTACACGTTATACGTTATACGTTATACGTTATACGTTATACGATATACCCTATACGTTATACGTTATACGTTATACGTTATACGTTATACGTTACACGTTATACGTTATACGTTATACGTTATACGTTATACGTTATACGATATACCCTATACGTTATACGTTATACGTTATACGTTATACGTTATACGTTATACGTTATACGTTATACGTTATACGTTATACGTTATACGTTATACGTTATACGTTATACGTTATACGTTATACGTTATACGTTATACGTTATACGTTATACGTTATACGTTATACGTTGTACGTTATACGTTATACGTTATACGTTATACGTTATACGTTATACGTTATACGTTATACGTTATACGTCAAACGTTATACGTTATAGGTTATACGATACACGTTATACGTTATACGTTATACGTTATACGTTATACGTTATACGTTATACGTTACACGTTATACGTTATACGTTATACGTTATACGTTATACGATATACCCTATACGTTATACGTTATACGTTATACGTTATACGTTATACGTTATACGTTATACGTTATACGTTATACGTTATACGTTATACGTTATACGTTATACGTTATACGTTATACGTTATACGTTATACGTTATACGTTATACGTTATACGTTATACGTTATACGTTATACGTTATACGTTATACGTTATACGTTATACGTTATACGTTATACGTTATACGTTATACGTTATACGTTATACGTTATACGTTATACGTTATACGTTATACGTTACACGTTATACGTTATACGTTATACGTTATACGTTACACGTTATACGTTATACGTTATACGTTATACGTTATACGATATACCCTATACGTTATACGTTATACGTTATACGTTATACGTTATACGTTATACGTTATACGTTATACGTTATACGTTATACGTTATACGTTATACGTTATACGTTATACGTTATACGTTATACGTTATACGTTATACGTTATACGTTATACGTTATACGTTACACGTTATACGTTATACGTTATACTTTATACGTTATACGTTATACGTTATACGTTATACGTTATACGTTATACGTTATACGTTATACGTTATACGTTATACGTTATACGTTATACGTTATACGTTATACGTTATACGTTATACGTTACACGTTATACGGTATACGTTATGCGTTATTCGCTATACGTTATGCGTTATACGATATACGTTATGCGTTATAGGATATATGTTATACGTTTTACGTTATTCGTTATACGTTCTTCGTTACACGTTATACGTTATACGTTATACGTTATACGTTATACGTTATACGTTATACGTTATACGCTATACGTTATACGTTATACGTTATACGTTATACGTTATACGTTATACGTTATACGTTATACGTTATACGTAATATGTAATACGTCATACGTTTTACGTTATACGTTATACGTTATACGTTATACGTTATACGTTATACGTTATACGTTATACGTTATACGTTATACGCTATACGTTATACGTTATACGTTATACGTCATACGTTATACGTTATACGCCATACGTTATACGTTATACGTTATACGTTATACGTTATACGTCATACGTTTTACGTTATACGTTATACGTTATACGTTATACGTTATACGTTATACGTTATACGTTATACGTCATACGTTATACGTTATAGGTTATACGATACACGTTATACGTTATACGTTATACGTTTTCCTTATACGTTATACGTTATACGTTATACGTTATACGTTATACGTTATACGCTATACGTTATACGTTATACGTTATACGTTATACGTAATATGTAATACGTCATACGTCATACGTTTTACGTTATACGTTATACGTTATACGTTATACGTTATACGTTATACGTCAAACGTTATACGTTATAGGTTATACGATACACGTTATACGTTATACGTTATACGTTATACGTTATACGTTATACGTTATACGTTACACGTTATACGTTATACGTTATACGTTATACGTTATACGATATACCCTATACGTTATACGTTATACGTTATACGTTATACGTTATACGTTATACGTTATACGTTATACGTTATACGTTATACGTTATACGTTATACGTTATACGTTATACGTTATACGTTATACGTTATACGTTATACGTTATACGTTATACGTTATACGTTATACGTTATACGTTATACGTTATACGTTATACGTTATACGTTATACGTTATACGTTATACGTTATACGTTATACGTTATACGTTATACGTTATACGTTATACGTTATACGTTATACGTTATACGTTACACGTTATACGTAATACGTTATACGTTA
This sequence comes from Ptiloglossa arizonensis, assembly GCF_051014685.1. Lineage (NCBI taxonomy): Eukaryota > Metazoa > Arthropoda > Insecta > Hymenoptera > Colletidae > Ptiloglossa > Ptiloglossa arizonensis. Next base: position 28,636 of record NW_027479810.1, read on the forward strand.
TACGTTACACGTTATACGTTACACGTTATACGTTATACGTTATACGATATACCCTATACGTTATACGTTATACGTTATACGTTATACGTTATACGTTATACGTTATACGTTATACGTTATACGTTATACGTTATACGTTATACGTTATACGTTATACGTTATACGTTATACGTTATACGTTATACGTTATACGTTATACGTTATACGTTATACGTTATACGTTATACGTTATACGTTATACGTTACACGTTATACGTTATACGTTATACTTTATACGTTATACGTTATACGTTATACGTTATACCCTATACGCTATTCGTTATACGTTATACGTTATACGTTATACGTTATAGGTCATACCTTATACGTGATTCGTCATACGTTAGACGTTATGCGTTATACGTTATACGTTATACGTTATACGTTATACGTTATACGTTATACGTTATACGTTATACGTTATACGTTATACGTTATACGTTATACGTTATACGTTATACGTTATACGTTATACGTTATACGTTATACGTTATACGTTATACGTTATACGTTATACGTTATACGTTATACTTTATACGTTATACGTTATACGTTATACGTTATACGTTATACGTTATACGTTATACGTTATACGTTATACGTTATACGTTATACGTTATACGTTATACGTTATACGTTATACGTTATACGTTATACGTTACACGTTATACGGTATACGTTATGCGTTATTCGCTATACGTTATGCGTTATACGATATACGTTATGCGTTATAGGATATATGTTATACGTTTTACTTTATTCGTTATACGTTCTTCGTTACACGTTATACGTTATACGTTATACGTTATACGTTATACGTTATACGTTATACGTTATACGTTATACGTTATACGTTATACGTTATACGTTATACGTTATACGTTATACGTTATACGTTATACGTTATACGTTATACGTTATACGTTATACGTTATACGTAATATGTAATACGTCATACGTTTTACGTTATACGTTATACGTTATACGTTATACGTTATACGTTATACGTTATACGTTATACGTTATACGTTATACGCTATACGTTATACGTTATACGTTATACGTTATACGTTATACGTTATACGTCATACGTTATACGTTATACGCCATACGTTATACGTTATACGTTATACGTTATACGTTATACGTCATACGTTTTACGTTATACGTTATACGTTATACGTTATACGTTATACGTTATACGTTATACGTCATACGTTATACGTTATAGGTTATACGATACACGTTATACGTTATACGTTATACGTTATACTTTATACGTTATACGTTATACGTTATACGTTATACGTTATACGTTATACGCTATACGTTATACGTTATACGTTATACGTTATACGTTATACGTAATATGTAATACGTCATACGTCATACGTTTTACGTTATACGTTATACGTTATACGTTATACGTTATACGTTATACGTTATACGTTATACGTTATACGTCAAACGTTATACGTTATACGTCATACGTTATACGTTATACGCCATACGTTATACGTTATACGTTATACGTTATACGTTATACGTCATACGCTTTACGTTATACGTTATACGTTATACGTTATACGTTATACGTTATACGTTATACGTCATACGTTATACGTTATAGGTTATACGATACACGTTATACGTTATACGTTATACGTTATACTTTATACGTTATACGTTATACGTTATACGTTATACGTTATACGTTATACGCTATACGTTATACGTTATACGTTATACGTTATACGTTATACGTAATATGTAATACGTCATACGTCATACGTTTTACGTTATACGTTATACGTTATACGTTATACGTTATACGTTATACGTTATACGTTATACGTTATACGTTATACGTTATACGTTATACGTTATACGTTATACGTTATACGTTATACGTTATACGTTATACGTTATACGTTATACGTTATACGTTATACGTTATACGTTATACGATATACCCTATACGTTATACGTTATACGTTATACGTTATACGTTATACGTTATACGTTATACGTTATACGTTATACGTTATACGTTATACGTTATACGTTATACGTTATACGTTATACGTTATACGTTATACGTTATACGTTATACGTTATACGTTATACGTTATACGTTATACGTTATACGTTATACGTTATACGTTATACGTTATACGTTACACGTTATACGTTATACGTTATACTTTATACGTTATACGTTATACGTTATACGTTATACGTTATACGTTATACGTTATACGTTATACGTTATACGTTATACGTTATACGTTATACGTTATACGTTATACGTTATACGTTATACGTTACACGTTATACGGTATACGTTATGCGTTATTCGCTATACGTTATGCGTTATACGATATACGTTATGCGTTATAGGATATATGTTATACGTTTTACGTTATTCGTTATACGTTCTTCGTTACACGTTATACGTTATACGTTATACGTTATACGTTATACGTTATACGTTATACGTTATACGCTATACGTTATACGTTATACGTTATACGTTATACGTTATACGTTATACGTTATACGTTATACGTTATACGTTATACGTTATACGTTATACGTTATACGTTATACGTCATACGTTATACGTTATAGGTTATACGATACACGTTATACGTTATACGTTATACGTTATACTTTATACGTTATACGTTATACGTTATACGTTATACGTTATACGTTATACGCTATACGTTATACGTTATACGTTATACGTTATACGTTATACGTAATATGTAATACGTCATACGTCATACGTTTTACGTTATACGTTATACGTTATACGTTATACGTTATACGTTATACGTTTTACGTTATACGTTATACGTTATACGTTATACGTTATACGTTATACGTTATACGTTATACGTTATACGTTACACGTTATACGGTATACGTTATGCGTTATTCGCTATACGTTATGCGTTATACGATATACGTTATGCGTTATAGGATATATGTTATACGTTTTACGTTATTCGTTATACGTTCTTCGTTACACGTTATACGTTATACGTTATACGTTATACGTTATACGTTATACGTTATACGTTATACGTTACACGTTATACGTTATACGTTATACTTTATACGTTATACGTTATACGTTATACGTTATACCCTATACGCTATTCGTTATACGTTATACGTTATACGTTATACGTTATAGGTCATACCTTATACGTGATACGTCATACGTTAGACGTTATGCGTTATACGTTATACGTTATACGTTATACGTTATACGTTATACGTTATACGCTATACGTTATACGTTATACGTTATACGTTATACGTTATACGTAATATGTAATACGTCATACGTCATACGTTTTACGTTATACGTTATACGTTATACGTTATACGTTATACGTTATACGTTATACGTTATACGTTATACGTTATACGTTATACGTTATACGTTATACGTTATACGTTATACGTTATACGTTATACGTTATACGTTATACGTTATACGTTATACGTTATACGTTATACGTTATACGTTATACGATATACCCTATACGTTATACGTTATACGTTATACGTTATACGTTATACGTTATACGTTATACGTTATACGTTATACGTTATACGTTATACGTTATACGTTATACGTTATACGTTATACGTTATACGTTATACGTTATACGTTATACGTTATACGTTATACGTTATACGTTATACGTTATACGTTATACGTTATACGTTATACGTTATACGTTATACGTTATACGTTATACGTTATACGTTATACGTTATACGTTATACGTTATACGTTATACGTTATACGTTATACTTTATACGTTATACGTTATACGTTATACGTTATACGTTATACGTTATACGTTATACGTTATACGTTATACGTTATACGTTATACGTTATACGTTATACGTTATACGTTATACGTTATACGTTATACGTTACACGTTATACGGTATACGTTATGCGTTATTCGCTATACGTTATGCGTTATACGATATACGTTATGCGTTATAGGATATATGTTATACGTTTTACTTTATTCGTTATACGTTCTTCGTTACACGTTATACGTTATACGTTATACGTTATACGTTATACGTTATACGTTATACGTTATACGTTATACGTTATACGTTATACGTTATACGTTATACGTTATACGTTATACGTTATACGTTATACGTTATACGTTATACGTTATACGTTATACGTTATACGTAATATGTAATACGTCATACGTTTTACGTTATACGTTATACGTTATACGTTATACGTTATACGTTATACGTTATACGTTATACGTTATACGTTATACGCTATACGTTATACGTTATACGTTATACGTTATACGTTATACGTTATACGTCATACGTTATACGTTATACGCCATACGTTATACGTTATACGTTATACGTTATACGTTATACGTCATACGTTTTACGTTATACGTTATACGTTATACGTTATACGTTATACGTTATACGTTATACGTCATACGTTATACGTTATAGGTTATACGATACACGTTATACGTTATACGTTATACGTTATACTTTATACGTTATACGTTATACGTTATACGTTATACGTTATACGTTATACGCTATACGTTATACGTTATACGTTATACGTTATACGTTATACGTAATATGTAATACGTCATACGTCATACGTTTTACGTTATACGTTATACGTTATACGTTATACGTTATACGTTATACGTTATACGTTATACGTCAAACGTTATACGTTATACGTCATACGTTATACGTTATACGCCATACGTTATACGTTATACGTTATACGTTATACGTTATACGTCATACGCTTTACGTTATACGTTATACGTTATACGTTATACGTTATACGTTATACGTTATACGTCATACGTTATACGTTATAGGTTATACGATACACGTTATACGTTATACGTTATACGTTATACTTTATACGTTATACGTTATACGTTATACGTTATACGTTATACGTTATACGCTATACGTTATACGTTATACGTTATACGTTATACGTTATACGTAATATGTAATACGTCATACGTCATACGTTTTACGTTATACGTTATACGTTATACGTTATACGTTATACGTTATACGTTATACGTTATACGTTATACGTTATACGTTATACGTTATACGTTATACGTTATACGTTATACGTTATACGTTATACGTTATACGTTATACGTTATACGTTATACGTTATACGTTATACGATATACCCTATACGTTATACGTTATACGTTATACGTTATACGTTATACGTTATACGTTATACGTTATACGTTATACGTTATACGTTATACGTTATACGTTATACGTTATACGTTATACGTTATACGTTATACGTTATACGTTATACGTTATACGTTATACGTTATACGTTATACGTTATACGTTATACGTTATACGTTACACGTTATACGTTATACGTTATACTTTATACGTTATACGTTATACGTTATACGTTATACGTTATACGTTATACGTTATACGTTATACGTTATACGTTATACGTTATACGTTATACGTTATACGTTATACGTTATACGTTATACGTTACACGTTATACGGTATACGTTATGCGTTATTCGCTATACGTTATGCGTTATACGATATACGTTATGCGTTATAGGATATATGTTATACGTTTTACGTTATTCGTTATACGTTCTTCGTTACACGTTATACGTTATACGTTATACGTTATACGTTATACGTTATACGTTATACGTTATACGTTATACGTTATACGTTATACGTTATACGTTATACGTTATACGTTATACGTTATACGTTATACGTTATACGTTATACGTTATACGTTATACGTAATATGTAATACGTCATACGTTTTACGTTATACGTTATACGTTATACGTTATACGTTATACGTTATACGTTATACGTTATACGTTATACGTTATACGCTATACGTTATACGTTATACGTTATACGTTATACGTTATACGTTATACGTCATACGTTATACGTTATACGCCATACGTTATACGTTATACGTTATACGTTATACGTTATACGTCATACGTTTTACGTTATACGTTATACGTTATACGTTATACGTTATACGTTATACGCTATACGTCATACGTTATACGTTATAGGTTATACGATACACGTTATACGTTATACGTTATACGTTATACTTTATACGTTATACGTTATACGTTATACGTTATACGTTATACGTTATACGCTATACGTTATACGTTATACGTTATACGTTATACGTTATACGTAATATGTAATACGTCATACGTCATACGTTTTACGTTATACGTTATACGTTATACGTTATACGTTATACGTTATACGTTATACGTTATACGTCAAACGTTATACGTTATACGTCATACGTTATACGTTATACGCCATACGTTATACGTTATACGTTATACGTTATACGTTATACGTCATACGCTTTACGTTATACGTTATACGTTATACGTTATACGTTATACGTTATACGTTATACGTCATACGTTATACGTTATAGGTTATACGATACACGTTATACGTTATACGTTATACGTTATACTTTATACGTTATACGTTATACGTTATACGTTATACGTTATACGTTATACGCTATACGTTATACGTTATACGTTATACGTTATACGTTATACGTAATATGTAATACGTCATACGTCATACGTTTTACGTTATACGTTATACGTTATACGTTATACGTTATACGTTATACGTTATACGTTATACGTTATACGTTATACGTTATACGTTATACGTTATACGTTATACGTTATACGTTATACGTTATACGTTATACGTTATACGTTATACGTTATACGTTATACGTTATACGATATACCCTATACGTTATACGTTATACGTTATACGTTATACGTTATACGTTATACGTTATACGTTATACGTTATACGTTATACGTTATACGTTATACGTTATACGTTATACGTTATACGTTATACGTTATACGTTATACGTTATACGTTATACGTTATACGTTATACGTTATACGTTATACGTTATACGTTATACGTTATACGTTACACGTTATACGTTATACGTTATACTTTATACGTTATACGTTATACGTTATACGTTATACGTTATACGTTATACGTTATACGTTATACGTTATACGTTATACGTTATACGTTATACGTTATACGTTATACGTTATACGTTATACGTTACACGTTATACGGTATACGTTATGCGTTATTCGCTATACGTTATGCGTTATACGATATACGTTATGCGTTATAGGATATATGTTATACGTTTTACGTTATTCGTTATACGTTCTTCGTTACACGTTATACGTTATACGTTATACGTTATACGTTATACGTTATACGTTATACGTTATACGCTATACGTTATACGTTATACGTTATACGTTATACGTTATACGTTATACGTTATACGTTATACGTTATACGTAATATGTAATACGTAATACGTTTTACGTTATACGTTATACGTTATGCGTTATACGTTATACGTTATACGTTATACGTTATACGTTATACGTTATAAGTTATACGCTATACGTTATACGTTATACGTTATACGTCATACGTTATACGTTATACGCCATACGTTATACGTTATACGTTATACGTTATACGTTATACGTCATACGCTTTACGTTATACGTTATACGTTATACGTTATACGTTATACGTTATACGTTATACGTTATACGTCATACGTTATACGTTATAGGTTATACGATACACGTTATACGTTATACGTTATACGTTATACTTTATACGTTATACGTTATACGTTATACGTTATACGTTATACGTTATACGCTATACGTTATACGTTATACGTTATACGTTATACGTTATACGTAATATGTAATACGTCATACGTCATACGTTTTACGTTATACGTTATACGTTATACGTTATACGTTATACGTTATACGTTATACGTCAAACGTTATACGTTATAGGTTATACGATACACGTTATACGTTATACGTTATACGTTATACGTTATACGTTATACGTTATACGTTACACGTTATACGTTATACGTTATACGTTATACGTTATACGATATACCCTATACGTTATACGTTTTACGTTATACGTTATACGTTATACGTTATACGTTATACGTTATACGTTATACGTTATACGTTATACGTTATACGTTATACGTTATACGTTATACGTTATACGTTATACGTTATACGTTATACGTTATACGTTATACGTTATACGTTATACGTTATACGTTATACGTTATACGTCATACGTTATACGTTATACGTTATACGTTATACGTTATACGTTATACGTTATACGTTATACGTTATACGTTATACGTTACACGTTATACGTTATACGTTATACGTTATACGTTACACGTTATACGTTATACGTTATACGTTATACGTTATACGATATACCCCATACGTTATACGTTATACGTTATACGTTATACGTTATACGTTATACGTTATACGTTATACGTTATACGTTATACGTTATACGTTATACGTTATACGTTATACGTTATACGTTATACGTTATACGTTATACGTTATACGTTATACGTTACACGTTATACGTTATACGTTATACTTTATACGTTATACGTTATACGTTATACGTTATACCCTATACGCTATTCGTTATACGTTATACGTTATACGTTATACGTTATAGGTCATACCTTATACGTGATACGTCATACGTTAGACGTTATGCGTTATACGTTATACGTTATACGTTATACGTTATACGTTATACGTTATACGTTATACGTTATACGTTATACGTTATACGTTATACGTTATACGTTATACGTTATACGTTATACGTTATACGTTATACGTTATACGTTATACGTTATAGGTCATACCTTATACGTGATACGTCATACGTTAGACGTTATGCGTTATACGTTATACGTTATACGTTATACGTTATACGTTATACGTTATACGTTATACGTTATACGTTATACGTTATACGTTATACGTTATACGTTATACGTTATACGTTATAGGCTATACGTTATACGTTATACGTTATACGTTATAGGTCATACCTTATACGTTATACGTTATACGTTATACGTTATACGTTATACGTTATACGTTATACGTTATACGTTATACGTTATACGTTATACGTTATACGTTATACGTTATACGTTATACGTTATACGTTATACGTTATACTTTATACGTTATACGTTATACGTTATACCCTGTACGCTATTCGTTATACGTTATACGTTATACGTTATACGTTATAGGTCACACCTTATACGTGATACGTCATACGTTAGACGTTATGCGTTATACGTTATACGTTATACGTTATACGTTATACGTTATTCGTTATACGTTATAGGTTATACGTTATACGTTATACGTTATACGTTATGCGTTATACGTTATACGTGATACGTTATAGGTTATACGTTATACGTTATACGTTATACGTTATACGTTATACGTTATACGTTATACGTTATACGTAATACGTTATACGTCACACGTCATACGTTATACGTTATACGTTATACGTTATACGTTATACGTTATACGTTATACGTTGTAAGTTATACGTTATTCGTTCTACGTTCTTCGTTACACGTTATACGTTACACGTTATGCGTTATACGTTATACGTTATACGTTATAAGTTATGCGCTATACGTTATACGTTATACGTTATACGTTATACGTTATACGTTATACGTTATACGTTATACGTTATACGTTATACGTTATACGTTATACGTTATACGTTATACGTTATACGTTATACGTTATACGTTATACGTTATACGTTATACGTAATACGTTATCGTTATACGTTATACGTTATACGTTATACGTTATACGTTATACGTTATACGTTATACGTTATACGTTATACGTTATACGTTATACGTTATACGTTATACGTTATGCGTTATACGTTATGCGTTATACGTTATACGTTATACGTTATACGTTATACGTTATACGTTATACGTTATACGTTATACGTTATACGTTATACGTTATACGTTATACGTTATACGTTATACGTTATACGTAATACGTTATCGTTATACGTTATACGTTATACGTTATACGTTATACGTTATACGTTATACGTTATACGTTATACGTTATACGTTATACGTTATACGTTATACGTTATACGTTATACGTTATGCGTTATACGTTATACGTTATACGTTATACGTTATACGTTATACGTTATACGTTATACGTTATACGTTATACGTTACACGTTATACGTTATACGTTATACGTTATACGTTATACGTTACACGTTATACGTTATACGTAATACGTTATACGTTATACGATATACCCTATACGTTATACGTTATACGTTATACGTTATACGTTATACGTTATACGTTATACGTTATACGTTATACGTTATACGTTATACGTTATACGTTATACGTTATGCGTTATACGTTATACGTTATACGTTATTCGTTATACGTTATAGGTTATACGTTATACGTTATACGTTATACGTTATGCGTTATACGTTATACGTGATACGTTATAGGTTATACGTTATACGTTATGCGTTATACGTTATACGTTATACGTTATACGTTATACGTTATACGTAATACGTTATACGTCACACGTCATACGTTATACGTTATTCGTTATACGTTATACGTTATACGTTATACGTTATACGTTGTAAGTTATACGTTATTCGTTCTACGTTCTTCGTTACACGTTATACGTTACACGTTATGCGTTATACGTTATACGTTATACGTTATAAGTTATGCGCTATACGTTATACGTTATACGTTATACGTTATACGTTATACGTTATACGTTATACGTTATACGTTATACGTTATACGTTATACGTTATACGTTATACGTTATACGTTATACGTTATACGTTATATGTTATACGTTATACGTAATACGTTATCGTTATACGTTATACGTTATACGTTATACGTTATATGTTATACGTTATACGTTATACGTTATACGTTATACGTTATACGTTATACGTTATACGTTATACGTTATACGTTATGCGTTATACGTTATACGTTATACGTTATACGTTATACGTTATACGTTATACGTTATACGTTATACGTTATACGTTACACGTTATACGTTATACGTTATACGTTATACGTTATACGTTATACGTTACACGTTATACGTTATACGTAATACGTTATACGTTATACGATATACCCTATACGTTATACGTTATACGTTATACGTTATACGTTATACGTTATACGTTATACGTTATACGTTATACGTTATACGTTATACGTTATACGTTATACGTTATACGTTATACGTTATACGTTATACGTTATACGTTATACGTTATACGTTATACGTTATACGTTATACGTTATACGTTATACGTTATACGTTACACGTTATACGGTATACGTTATACGTTATACGTTATAGGTCATACCTTATACGTGATACGTCATACGTTAGACGTTATACGTTATACGTTATACGTTATACGTTATACGTTATACGTTATACGTTATACGTTATACGTTATACGTTATACGTTATACGTTATACGTTATAGGTTATACGATAAACGTTATACGTTATACTTTATACGTTATACGTTATACGTTATACGTTATACGTTATACGTTATACGTTATACGTTATACGTTATACGTTATACGTTATAGGTCATACCTTATACGTGATACGTCATACGTTAGACGTTATACGTTATACGTTATACGTTATACGTTATACGTTATACGTTATACGTTATACGTTATACGTTATACGTTATACGTTATACGTTATACGTTATACGTTATACGTTATACGTTATCCGTTATACGTTATACGTTATACGTTATACGTTATACGTTATACGTTATACGTTATACGTTATACGTTATACGTTATACGTTATACGTTATGCGTTATAGGATATATGTTATACGTTTTACGTTATTCGTTATACGTTCTTCGTTACACGTTATACGTTATACGTTATACGTTATACGTTATACGTTATACGTGATACGTTATACGTTATACGTTATACGTCATACGTTATACGTTATAGGTTATACGATACACGTTATACGTTATACGTCATACGTTATACATTATACGTTATACGTTATACGTTATACGTTATACGTTATACGTTATACGTTATACGTTATACGTTATACGTTATACGTTATGCGTTATACGTTATACGTTATACGTTATACGTTATACGTTATACGTTATACGTTATACGTTATACGTTATACGTTACACGTTATACGTTATACGTTATACTTTATACGTTATACGTTATACGTTATACGTTATACCCTATACACTATTCGTTATACGTTATACGTTATACGTTATACGTTATACGTTATAGGTCATACCTTATACGTGATACGTCATACGTTAGACGTTATACGTCATACGTTATACGTTATACGCCATACGTTATACGTTATACGTTATACGTTATACGTTATACGTCATACGTTATGCGTTATACGATATACGTTATGCGTTATAGGATATATGTTATACGTTTTACGTTATTCGTAATACGTTCTTCGTTACACGTTATACGTTATACGTTATACGTTATACGTTATACGTTATACGTTATACGTTATACGTTATACGTTATACGTTATACGTTATACGTTATACGTTATACGTTATACGTTATACGTTATACGTTATACGTTATACGTTATACGTTATACGTTATACGTTATACGTTATACGTTATACGTTATACGTTATACGTTATACGTTATACGTTATACGTTATACGTTATACGTTATACGTTATACGTTATACGTTATACGTTATACGTTATACGTTATACGTTATACGTTATACGTTATGCGTTATAGGATATATGTTATACGTTTTACGTTATTCGTTATACGTTCTTCGTTACACGTTATACGTTATACGTTATACGTTATACGTTATACGTTATACGTGATACGTTATACGTTATACGTTATACGTCATACGTTATACGTTATAGGTTATACGATACACGTTATACGTTATACGTCATACGTTATACATTATACGTTATACGTTATACGTTATACGTTATACGTTATACGTTACACGTTATACGTTATACGTTATACGTTATACGTTATACGTTATACGTTATACGTTTTACGTTATTCGTTATACGTTCTTCGTTACACGTTATACGTTATACGTTATACGTTATACGTTATACGTTATACGTTATACGTTATACGTTATACGTTATACGTTATACGTTATACGTTATACGTTATACGTTATACGTTATACGTTATACGTTATACGTTATACGTTATACGTTATACGTTATGCGTTATAGGATATACGTTATAGGTTATACGATACACGTTATACGTTATACGTCATACGTTATACATTATACGTTATACGTTATACGTTATACGTTATACGTTATACGTTACACGTTATACGTTATACGTTATACGTTATACGTTATACGTTATACGTTATACGTTTTACGTTATTCGTTATACGTTCTTCGTTACACGTTATACGTTATACGTTATACGTTATACGTTATACGTTATACGTTATACGTTATACGTTATACGTTATACGTTATACGTTATACGTTATACGTTATACGTTATACGTTATACGTTATACGTTATACGTTATACGTTATACGTTATGCGTTATAGGATATATGTTATACGTTTTACGTTATTCGTTATACGTCATTCGTTACACGTTATACGTTATACGTTATACGTTATACGTTATACGTTATACGTTATACGTTATACGTTATACGTTATACGTTATACGTTATACGTTATACGTTATACCCTATACGTTATACGTTATACGTTATACGTTATACGTTATACGTTATACGTTATACGTTATACGTTATACGTTATACGTTATACGTTATACGTTATACGTTATACGTTATACGTTATACGTTATACGTTATACGTTATACGTTATACGTTATACGTTATACGTTATACGTTATACGTTATACGTTATACGTTATACGTTATACTTTATACGTTATACGTTATACGTTATACGTTATACCCTAAACGCTATTCGTTATACGTTATACGTTATACGTTATACGTTATAGGTCATACCTTATACGTGATACGTCATACGTTAGACGTTATGCGTTATACGTTATACGTTATACGTTATACGTTATACGTTATACGTTATACGTTATACGTTATACGTTATACGTTATACGTTATACGTTATACGTTATACGTTATACGTTATACGTTATACGTTATACGTTATACGTTATACGTTATACGTTATACGTTATACGTTATACGTTATACGTTATACGTTATACGTTATACGTTATACGTTATACGTTATACGTTATACGTTATACGTTATACGTTACACGTTATACGGTATACGTTATGCGTTATTCGCTATACGTTATGCGTTATACGATATACGTTATGCGTTATAGGATATATGTTATACGTTTTACGTTATTCGTTATACGTTCTTCGTTACACGTTATACGTTATACGTTATACGTTATACGTTATACGTTATACGTTATACGTTATACGTTATACGTTATACGTTATACGTTATACGTTATACGTTATACGTTATACGTTATACGTTATACGTTATACGTTATACGTTATACGTTATACGTTATACGTTATACGTAATATGTAATACGTCATACGTTTTACGTTCTACGTTATACGTTATACGTTATACGTTATACGTAATATGTAATACGTCATACGTTTTACGTTCTACGTTATACGTTATACGTTATACGTTATACATTATACGTTATACGTTATACGTTATACGTTATACGCTATACGTTATACGTTATACGTTATACGTCATACGTTATACGTTATACGCCATACGTTATACGTTATACGTTATACGTTATACGTTATACGTTATACGTCATACGTTTTACGTTATACGTTATACGGTATACGTTATACGTTATACGTTATACGTTATACGTTATACGTTATACGTTATACGTTATACGTTATACGTTATACGTTATACGTTATACGTTATACGTTATACGTTATAGGTTATACGATACACGTTATACGTTATACGTTATACGTTATACGTTATACGTGATACGTTATACGTTATACGTTATACGTTATACGTTATACGTTATACGTTATACGTTATACGTTATGCGTTATAGGATATATGTTATACGTTTTACGTTATTCGTTATACGTTCTTCGTTACACGTTATACGTTATACGTTATACGTTATACGTTATACGTTATACGTTATACGTTATACGTTATACGTTCTTCGTTACACGTTATACGTTATACGTTATACGTTATACGTTATACGTTATACGTTATACGTTATACGTTATACGTTATACGTTATACGTTATACGTTATACGTTATACGTTATACGTTATACGTTATACGTTATACGTTATACGTTATACGTTATACGTTATGCGTTATAGGATATATGTTATACGTTTTACGTTATTCGTTATACGTTCTTCGTTACACGTTATACGTTATACGTTATACGTTATACGTTATACGTTATACGTTATACGTTATACGTTATACGTTATACGTTATACGTTATACGTTATACGTTATACGTTATACCCTATACGTTATACGTTATACGTTATACGTTATACGTTATACGTTATACGTTATACGTTATACGTTATACGTTATACGTTATACGTTATACGTTATACGTTATACGTTATACGTTATACGTTATACGTTATACGTTATACGTTATACGTTATACGTTATACGTTATACGTTATACGTTATACGTTATACGTTATACTTTATACGTTATACGTTATACGTTATACGTTATACCCTAAACGCTATTCGTTATACGTTATACGTTATACGTTATACGTTATAGGTCATACCTTATACGTGATACGTCATACGTTAGACGTTATGCGTTATACGTTATACGTTATACGTTATACGTTATACGTTATACGTTATACGTTATACGTTATACGTTATACGTTATACGTTATACGTTATACGTTATACGTTATACGTTATACGTTATACGTTATACGTTATACGTTATACGTTATACGTTATACGTTATACGTTATACGTTATACGTTATACGTTATACGTTACACGTTATACGGTATACGTTATGCGTTATTCGCTATACGTTATGCGTTATACGATATACGTTATGCGTTATAGGATATATGTTATACGTTTTACGTTATTCGTTATACGTTCTTCGTTACACGTTATACGTTATACGTTATACGTTATACGTTATACGTTATACGTTATACGTTATACGTTATACGTTATACGTTATACGTTATACGTTATACGTTATACGTTATACGTTATACGTTATACGTTATACGTTATACGTTATACGTTATACGTTATACGTTATACGTTATACGTAATATGTAATACGTCATACGTTTTACGTTCTACGTTATACGTTATACGTTATACGTTATACATTATACGTTATACGTTATACGTTATACGTTATACGCTATACGTTATACGTTATACGTTATACGTCATACGTTATACGTTATACGCCATACGTTATACGTTATACGTTATACGTTATACGTTATACGTTATACGTCATACGTTTTACGTTATACGTTATACGGTATACGTTATACGTTATACGTTATACGTTATACGTCATACGTTATACGTTATAGGTTATACGATACACGTTATACGTTATACGTTATACGTTATACGTTATACGTTATACGTTATACGTTATACGTTATACGTTATACGTTATACGTTATACGTTATACGTTATACGTTATACGTTATACGTTATAGGTTATACGATACACGTTATACGTTATACGTTATACGTTATACGTTATACGTGATACGTTATACGTTATACGTTATACGTTATACGTTACACGTTATACGTTACACGTTATACGTTACACGTAATACGTTATACGTTATACGTTATACGTTAAACGTTATACGTTATACGTTATACGTTATACGTTATACGTTATACGTTATACGTTATACGTTATACGTTATACGTTATACGTTATACGTTATACGTTATACGTTATACGTTATACGTTATACGTTATACGTTATACGTTATACGTTATACGTTATACCATATACGTTATACGTTATACGTTATACGTTATACGTTATACGTTATACGTTATACGTTATACGTTATTCGTTATACGTTATACGTTATAGGTTATACGTTATACGTTATACGTTATACGTTATACGTTATACGTTATACGTTATACGTTATACGTTATACGTTATACGTTATACGTTATACGATATACGTTATACGTTATACGTTATACGTTATACGTTATACGTTATACGTTATACGTTATACGTTATACGTTATACGTTATACGTTATACGTTATACGTTATACGTTATACGTTATAGGTTATACGATAAACGTTATACGTTATACTTTATACGTTATACGTTATACGTTATACGTTATATGTTATACGTTATACGTTATACGTTATACGTTATACGTTATACGTTATACGTTATACGTTATACGTTATACGTTATACGTTATACGTTATACGTTATACGTTATACGTTATACGTTATACGTTATACGTTATACGTTATACGTTATACGGTATACGTTATGCGTTATTCGCTATACGTTATGCGTTATACGATATACGTTATGCGTTATAGGATATATGTTATACGTTTTACGTTATTCGTAATACGTTCTTCGTTACACGTTATACGTTATACGTTATACGTTATACGTTATACGTTATACGTTATACGTTATACGTTATACGTTATACGTTATACGTTATACGTTATACGTTATACGTTATACGTTATACGTTATACGTTATACGTTATACGTTATACGTTATACGTTATACGTTATACGTTATACGTTATACGTTATACGTTATACGTTATACGTTATACGTTATACGTTATACGTTATACGTTATACGTTATACGTTATACGTTATACGTTATACGTTATACGTTATACGTTATACGTTATACGTTATACGTTATACGTTATACGTTATACGTTATACGTTATACGTTATACGTTATACGTTATACGTTATACGTTATACGTTATACGTTATACGTTATACGTTATACGTTATACGTTATACGTTATGCGTTATACGTTATGCGTTATAGGATATATGTTATACGTTTTACGTTATTCGTTATACGTTCTTCGTTACACGTTATACGTTATACGTTATACGTTATACGTTATACGTTATACGTTATACGTTATACGTTATACGTTATACGTTATACGTTATACGTTATACGTTATACGTTATACGTTACACGTTATACGTTATACGTTATACGTTATACGTTACACGTTATACGTTATACGTTATACGTTATACGTTATACGTTATACGTTATACCCTATACGTTATACGTTATACGTTATACGTTATATGTTATACGTTATACGTTATACGTTATACGTTATACGTTATACGTTATACGTTATACGTTATACGTTATACGTTATACGTTATACGTTATACGTTATACGTTATACGTTATACGTTATACGTTATACGTTATACGTTATACGTTATACGTTAGACGTTATACGTTATACGTCATACTTTATACGTTATACGTTATACGTTATACGTTATACCCTAAACGCTATTCGTTATACGTTATACGTTATACGTTATACGTTATAGGTCATACCTTATACGTGATACGTCATACGTTAGACGTTATGCGTTATACGTTATACGTTATACGTTATACGTTATACGTTATACGTTATACGTTATACGTTATACGTTATACGTTATACGTTATACGTTATACGTTATACGTTATACGTTATACGTTATACGTTATACGTTATACGTTATACGTTATACGTTATACGTTATACGTTATACGTTATACGTTATACGTTATACGTTATACGTTATACGTTATACGTTATACGTTATACGTTATACGTTATACGTTATACGTTATACGTTATACGTTATACGTTACACGTTATACGGTATACGTTATGCGTTATTCGCTATACGTTATGCGTTATACGATATACGTTATGCGTTATAGGATATATGTTATACGTTTTACGTTATTCGTTATACGTTCTTCGTTACACGTTATACGTTATACGTTATACGTTATACGTTATACGTTATACGTTATACGTTATACGTTATACGTTATACGTTATACGTTATACGTTATACGTTATACGTTATACGTTATACGTTATACGTTATACGTTATACGTTATACGTTATACGTAATATGTAATACGTCATACGTTTTACGTTCTACGTTATACGTTATACGTTATACGTTATACATTATACGTTATACGTTATACGTTATACGTTATACGCTATACGTTATACGTTATACGTTATACGTCATACGTTATACGTTATAGGTTATAGGTTATACGATACACGTTATACGTTATACGTTATACGTTATACGTTATACGTCATACGTTTTACGTTATACGTTATACGTTATACGTTATACGTTATACGTTATACGTTATACGTCATACGTTATACGTTATAGGTTATACGATACACGTTATACGTTATACGTTATACGTTATACGTTATACGTTATACGTTATACGTTATACGTTATACGTTATACGTTATACGTTATACGTTATACGTTATACGTTATACGTTATACGTTATAGGTTATACGATACACGTTATACGTTATACGTTATACGTTATACGTTATACGTGATACGTTATACGTTATACGTTATACGTTATACGTTACACGTTATACGTTACACGTTATACGTTATACGTTATACGTTATACGTTATACGTTATACGTTATACGTTATACGTTATACGTTATACGTTATACGTTATACGTTATACGTTATACGTTATACGTTATACGTTATACGTTATACGTTATACGTTATACGTTATACGTTATACGTTATACGTTATACGTTATACGTTATACGTTATTCGTTATACGTTATACGTTATACCTTATACGTTATACGTGATACGTTATACGTCATACGTTATACGTTATACGTTATACGTTATACGTTATACGTTATACGTTATACGTTATACGTTATACGGTATACGTTATGCGTTATTCGCTACACGTTATACGTTATACGTTATACGATATACGTTATACGTTATACGTTACACGTTATACGTTATACGTTATACGTTATACGTTATACGTTATACGTTATACGTTATACGTTATACGTTATACGTTATACGTTATACGTTATACGTTATACGTTATACGTTATACGTCATACGTTATACGTTATAGGTTATACGATACACGTTATACGTTATACGTTATATGTTATACGTTATACGTTATACGTTATACGTTATACGTTATACGTTATACGTTACACGTTATACGTTATACGTTATACGTTATACGTTATACGTTATACGTTATGCGTTATACGTTATACGTTATACGTTATACGTTATACGTTATACGTCATACGTTTTACGTTATACGTTATGCGTTATACGTTATACGTTATACGTTATACGTTATACGTTATATGTTATACGTTATACGTTATACGTCATACGTTTTACGTTATACGTTATACGTTATACGTTATACGTTATACGTTATAGGTTATACGATACACGTTATACGTTATACGTTATACGTTATACGTTATACGTGATACGTTATACGTTATACGTTATACGTTATACGTTACACGTTATACGTTACACGTTATACGTTATACGTTATACGTTATACGTCATACGTTATACGTTATAGGTTATACGATACACGTTATACGTTATACGTTATACGTTATACGTTATACGTTATACGTTATACGTTATACGTTATACGTTATACGTTATACGTTATACGTTATACGTTATACGTTATACGTTATACGTTATAGGTTATACGATACACGTTATACGTTATACGTTATACGTTATACGTTATACGTGATACGTTATACGTTATACGTTATACGTTATACGTTACACGTTATACGTTACACGTTATACGTTATACGTTATACGTTATACGTTATACGTTATACGTTATACGTTATACGTTATACGTTATACGTTATACGTTATACGTTATACGTTATACGTTATACGTTATACGTTATACGTTATACGTTATACGTTATACGTTATACGTTATACGTTATACGTTATACGTTATACGTTATTCGTTATACGTTATACGTTATACCTTATACGTTATACGTGATACGTTATACGTCATACGTTATACGTTATACGTTATACGTTATACGTTATACGTTATACGTTATACGTTATACGTTATACGGTATACGTTATGCGTTATTCGCTACACGTTATACGTTATACGTTATACGATATACGTTATACGTTATACGTTACACGTTATACGTTATACGTTATACGTTATACGTTATACGTTATACGTTATACGTTATACGTTATACGTTATACGTTATACGTTATACGTTATACGTTATACGTTATACGTTATACGTTATACGTCATACGTTATACGTTATAGGTTATACGATACACGTTATACGTTATACGTTATATGTTATACGTTATACGTTATACGTTATACGTTATACGTTATACGTTATACGTTACACGTTATACGTTATACGTTATACGTTATACGTTATACGTTATACGTTATGCGTTATACGTTATACGTTATACGTTATACGTTATACGTTATACGTCATACGTTTTACGTTATACGTTATGCGTTATACGTTATACGTTATACGTTATACGTTATACGTTATATGTTATACGTTATACGTTATACGTCATACGTTTTACGTTATACGTTATACGTTATACGTTATACGTTATACGTTATACGTTATACGTTATACGTCATACGTTATACGTTATAGGTTATACGATACACGTTATACGTTATACGTTATACGTTATACGTTATACGTTATACGTTATACGTTATACGTTATACGTTATACGTTATACGTTATACGTTATACGTTATACGTTATACGTTATACGTTATACGCTATACGTTATACGTTATACGTAATATGTAATACGTCATACGTTTTACGTTATACGTTATACGTTATACGTTATACGTTATACGTTATACGTTATACGTTATACGTTATACGTTATACGTTATACGTTATACGTTATACGTTATAGGTAATACGATACACGTTATACGTTATACTTTATACGTTATACGTTATACGTTATACGTTATACGTTATACGTTATACGTTATACGTTATACGTTATACGTTATACGTTATACGTTATACGTTATACGTTATACGTTATACGTTATACGTTATACGTTATACGTTATACGTTATACGTTATACGTTATACGTTATACGTTATACGTTATACGTTATACGTTATACGTTATACGGTATACGTTATGCGTTATTCGCTATACGTTATGCGTTATACGATATACGTTATGCGTTATAGGGTATATGTTATACGTTTTACGTTATTCGTAATACGTTCTTCGTTACACGTTATACGTTATACGTTATACGTTATACGTTATACGTTATACGTTATACGTTATACGTTATACGTTATACGTTATACGTTATACGTTATAGGTAATACGATACACGTTATACGTTATACTTTATACGTTATACGTTATACGTTATACGTTATACGTTATACGTTATACGTTATACGTTATACGTTATACGTTATACGTTA
This sequence comes from Ptiloglossa arizonensis, assembly GCF_051014685.1. Taxonomy (NCBI): domain Eukaryota; kingdom Metazoa; phylum Arthropoda; class Insecta; order Hymenoptera; family Colletidae; genus Ptiloglossa; species Ptiloglossa arizonensis. The sequence continues at coordinate 51,600 of NW_027479810.1, forward strand.
TACGTTATACGTTATACGTTATACGTTATACGTTATACGTTATACGTTATACGTTATACGTTATACGTTATACGTTATACGTTATACGTTATACGTTATACGTTATACGTTATACGTTATACGTTATACGTTATACGTTATACGTTATACGTTATACGTTATACGTTATACGTTATACGTTATACGTTATACGTTATACGTTATACCCTAAACGCTATTCGTTATACGTTATACGTTATACGTTATAGGTCATACCTTATACGTGATACGTCATACGTTAGACGTTATGCGTTATACGTTATACGTTATACGTTATACGTTATACGTTATACGTTATACGTTATACGTTATACGTTATACGTTATACGTTATACGTTATACGTTATACGTTATACGTTATACGTTATACGTTATACGTTATACGTTATACGTTATACGTTATACGTTATACGTTATACGTTATACGTTATACGTTATACGTTATACGTTATACGTTATACGTTATACGTTACACGTTATACGGTATACGTTATGCGTTATTCGCTATACGTTATGCGTTATACGATATACGTTATGCGTTATAGGATATATGTTATACGTTTTACGTTATTCGTTATACGTTCTTCGTTACACGTTATACGTTATACGTTATACGTTATACGTTATACGTTATACGTTATACGTTATACGTTATACGTTATACGTTATACGTTATACGTTATACGTTATACGTTATACGTTATACGTTATACGTTATAGGTTATACGATACACGTTATACGTTATACGTTATACGTTATACGTTATACGTGATACGTTATACGTTATACGTTATACGTTATACGTTACACGTTATACGTTACACGTTATACGTTATACGTAATACGTTATACGTTATACGTTATACGTTATACGTTATACGTTATACGTTATACGTTATACGTTATACGTTATACGTTATACGTTATACGTTATACGTTATACGTTATACGTTATACGTTATACGTTATACGTTATACGTTATACGTTATACGTTATACGTTATACGTTATACGTTATACGTTATACGTTATACCATATACGTTATACGTTATACGTTATACGTTATACGTTATACGTTATACGTTATACGTTATACGTTATTCGTTATACGTTATACGTTATAGGTTATACGTTATACGTTATACGTTATACGTTATACGTTATACGTTATACGTTATACGTTATACGTTATACGTTATACGTTATACGTTATACGATATACGTTATACGTTATACGTTATACGTTATACGTTATACGTTATACGTTATACGTTATACGTTATACGTTATACGTTATACGTTATACGTTATACGTTATACGTTATAGGTTATACGATAAACGTTATACGTTATACTTTATACGTTATACGTTATACGTTATACGTTATACGTTATACGTTATACGTTATACGTTATACGTTATACGTTATACGTTATACGTTATACGTTATACGTTATACGTTATACGTTATACGTTATACGTTATACGTTATACGTTATACGTTATACGTTATACGTTATACGTTATACGTTATACGTTATACGTTATACGTTATACGTTATACGTTATACGTTATACGTTATACGGTATACGTTATGCGTTATTCGCTATACGTTATGCGTTATACGATATACGTTATGCGTTATAGGATATATGTTATACGTTTTACGTTATTCGTAATACGTTCTTCGTTACACGTTATACGTTATACGTTATACGTTATACGTTATACGTTATACGTTATACGTTATACGTTATACGTTATACGTTATACGTTATACGTTATACGTTATACGTTATACGTTATACGTTATACGTTATACGTTATACGTTATACGTTATACGTTATACGTTATACGTTATACGTTATACGTTATACGTTATACGTTATACGTTATACGTTATACGTTATACGTTATACGTTATACGTTATACGTTATACGTTATACGTTATACGTTATACGTTATACGTTATACGTTATACGTTATACGTTATACGTTATACGTTATACGTTATTCGTTATACGTTATACGTTATACGTTATACGTTATACGTTATACGTTATACGTTATACGTTATACGTTATACGTTATACGTTATACGTTATACGTTATACGTTATACGTTATACGTTATACGTTATACGTTATACGTTATACGTTATACGTTATACGTTATACGTTATACGTTATACGTTATACGTTATACGTTATACGTTATGCGTTATAGGATATATGTTATACGTTTTACGTTATTCGTTATACGTTCTTCGTTACACGTTATACGTTATACGTTATACGTTATACGTTATACGTTATACGTTATACGTTATACGTTATACGTTATACGTTATACGTTATACGTTATACGTTATACGTTATACGTTACACGTTATACGTTATACGATATACGTTATACGTTACACGTTATACGTTATACGTTATACGTTATACGTTATACGTTATACGTTATACCCTATACGTTATACGTTATACGTTATACGTTATACGTTATACGTTATACGTTATACGTTATACGTTATACGTTATACGTTATACGTTATACGTTATACGTTATACGTTATACGTTATACGTTATACGTTATACGTTATACGTTATACGTTATACGTTATACGTTATACGTTACACGTTATACGTTATACGTTATACTTTATACGTTATACGTTATACGTTATACGTTATACGTTATACCCTATACGCTATTCGTTATACGTTATACGTTATACGTTATACCCTATACGCTATTCGTTATACGTTATACGTCATACGTTAGACGTTATGCGTTATACGTTATACGTTATACGTTATACGTTATACGTTATACGTTATACGTTATACGTTATACGTTATACGTTATACGTTATACGTTATACGTTATACGTTATACGTTATACGTTATACGTTATACGTTATACGTTATACGTTATACGTTATACGTTATACGTTATACGTTATACGTTATACGTTATACGTTATACGTTATACGTTATACGTTATACGTTATACGTGATACGTTATGCGCTTTACGTTATACGTTATACGTTATTCACTATACGTTATACGTTATACGTTATACGTTATACGTTATACGTTATACGTTATAGGTCATACCTTATACGTTATACGTTATACGTTATACGTTATACGTTATACGTTGTACGTTATACGTTATTCGTTATACGTTCTTCGTTACACGTTATACGTTATACGTGATACGTTATGCGTTTTACGTTATACGTTATACGTTATACACTATACGTTATACGTTATACGATATACGTTATACGTTATACGTTATAGGTCATACGTTATACGTTATACGTTATACGTTATACGTATACGTTATACGTTATACGTTATACGTTATACGTTATACGTTATACGTTATACGTTATACGTTATACGTTATACGTTATACGTTATACGTTATACGTTATACGTTATACGTTATACGTTATACGTTATCGTTATACGTTATTCGTTATACGTTATACGTTATACGTTATACGTTATACGTTATACGTTATACGTTATACGTTATACGTTATAGGTCATACCTTATACGTGATACGTCATACGTTAGACGTTATGCGTTATACGTTATACGTTATACGTTATACGTTATACGTTATACGTTATACGTTATACGTTATACGATATACGTTATACGTTATACGTTATACGTTATACGTTATACGTTATACGTTATACCCTATACGTTATACGTTATACGTTATACGTTATACGTTATACGTTATACGTTATACGTTATACGTTATACGTTATACGTTACACGTTATACGTTATACGTTATACGTTATACGTTACACGTTATACGTTATACGTTATACGTTATACGTTATACGTTAGACGTTATACGTTATACGTTATACCCTATACGTTATACGTTATACGTTATACGTTATACGTTATACGTTATACGTTATACGTAATACGTTATACGTTATACGTTATACGTTATACGTTATACGTTATACGTTATACGTTATACGTTATACGTTATACGTTATAGGTCATACCTTATACGTGATACGTCATACGTTAGACGTTATGCGTTATACGTTATACGTTATACGTTATACGTTATACGTTATACGTTATACGTTATACGTTATACGATATACGTTATACGTTATACGTTATACGTTATACGTTATACGTTATACGTTATACCCTATACGTTATACGTTATACGTTATACGTTATACGTTATACGTTATACGTTATACGTTATACGTTATAGGTCATACCTTATACGTGATACGTCATACGTTAGACGTTATGCGTTATACGTTATACGTTATACGTTATACGTTATACGTTATACGTTATACGTTATACGTTATACGTTATACGATATACGTTATACGTTATACGTTATACGTTATACGTTATACGTTATACGTTATACGCTATACGTTATACGTTATACGTTATACGTTATACGTTATACGTTATACGTTATACGTTATACGTTATACGTTATACGTTACACGTTATACGTTATACGTTATACGTTATACGTTACACGTTATACGTTATACGTTATACGTTATACGTTATACGTTATACGTTAGACGTTATACGTTATACGTTATACCCTATACGTTATACGTTATACGTTATACGTTATACGTTATACGTTATACGTTATACGTAATACGTTATACGTTATACGTTATACGTTATACGTTATACGTTATACGTTATACGTTATACGTTATACGTTATACGTTATACGTTATACGTTATACGTTATACGTTATACGTTATACTTTATACGTTATACGTTATACGTTATACGTTATACCCTAAACGCTATTCGTTATACGTTATACGTTATACGTTATACGTTATAGGTCATACCTTATACGTGATACGTCATACGTTAGACGTTATGCGTTATACGTTATACGTTATACGTTATACGTTATACGTTATACGTTATACGTTATACGTTATACGTTATACGTTATACGTTATACGTTATACGTTATACGTTATACGTTATACGTTATAGGTTATACGATACACGTTATACGTTATACGTTATACGTTATACGTTATACGTTATACGTTATACGTTATAGGTTATACGATACACGTTATACGTTATACGTTATACGTTATACGTTATACGTTATACGTTATACGTTATACGTTATACGTTATACGTTATACGTTATACGTTATACGTTATACGTTATACGTTATACGTTATACGTTATACGTTATACGTTATACGTTATACGTTACACGTTATACGTTATACGTTATACGTTATACGTTATACGTTATACGTTATACGTTATACGTTACACGTTATACGGTATACGTTATGCGTTATTCGCTATACGTTATGCGTTATACGATATACGTTATGCGTTATAGGATATATGTTATACGTTTTACGTTATTCGTTATACGTTCTTCGTTACACGTTATACGTTATACGTTATACGTTATACGTTATACGTTATACGTTATACGTTATACGTTATACGTTATACGTTATACGTTATACGTTATACGTTATACGTTATACGTTATACGTTATACGTTATACGTTATACGTTATACGTTATACGTAATATGTAATACGTCATACGTTTTACGTTCTACGTTATACGTTATACGTTATACGTTATACATTATACGTTATACGTTATACGTTATACGTTATACGCTATACGTTATACGTTATACGTTATACGTCATACGTTATACGTTATAGGTTATAGGTTATACGATACACGTTATACGTTATACGTTATACGTTATACGTTATACGTCATACGTTTTACGTTATACGTTATACGTTATACGTTATACGTTATACGTTATACGTTATACGTCATACGTTATACGTTATAGGTTATACGATACACGTTATACGTTATACGTTATACGTTATACGTTATACGTTATACGTTATACGTTATACGTTATACGTTATACGTTATACGTTATAGGTTATACGTTATACGTTATACGTTATACGTTATAGGTTATACGATACACGTTATACGTTATACGTTATACGTTATACGTTATACGTGATACGTTATACGTTATACGTTATACGTTATACGTTACACGTTATACGTTACACGTTATACGTTATACGTTATACGTTATACGTTATACGTTATACGTTATACGTTATACGTTATACGTTATACGTTATACGTTATACGTTATACGTTATACGTTATACGTTATACGTTATACGTTATACGTTATACGTTATACGTTATACGTTATACGTTATACGTTATACGTTATACGTTATTCGTTATACGTTATACGTTATACCTTATACGTTATACGTGATACGTTATACGTCATACGTTATACGTTATACGTTATACGTTATACGTTATACGTTATACGTTATACGTTATACGTTATACGTTATACGTTATACGTTATACGTTATACGTTATACGTTATACGTTATACGTTATACGTTATACGGTATACGTTATGCGTTATTCGCTACACGTTATACGTTATACGTTATACGATATACGTTATACGTTATACGTTACACGTTATACGTTATACGTTATACGTTATACGTTATACGTTATACGTTATACGTTATACGTTATACGTTATACGTTATACGTTATACGTTATACGTTATACGTTATACGTTATACGTTATACGTCATACGTTATACGTTATAGGTTATACGATACACGTTATACGTTATACGTTATATGTTAGACGTTATACGTTATACGTTATACGTTATACGTTATACGTTATACGTTACACGTTATACGTTATACGTTATACGTTATACGTTATACGTTATACGTTATGCGTTATACGTTATACGTTATACGTTATACGTTATACGTTATACGTCATACGTTTTACGTTATACGTTATGCGTTATACGTTATACGTTATACGTTATACGTTATACGTTATATGTTATACGTTATACGTTATACGTCATACGTTTTACGTTATACGTTATACGTTATACGTTATACGTTATACGTTATACGTTATACGTTATACGTCATACGTTATACGTTATAGGTTATACGATACACGTTATACGTTATACGTTATACGTTATACGTTATACGTTATACGTTATACGTTATACGTTATACGTTATACGTTATACGTTATACGTTATACGTTATACGTTATACGTTATACGTTATACGCTATACGTTATACGTTATACGTAATATGTAATACGTCATACGTTTTACGTTATACGTTATACGTTATACGTTATACGTTATACGTTATACGTTATACGTTATACGTTATACGTTATACGTTATACGTTATACGTTATACGTTATAGGTAATACGATACACGTTATACGTTATACTTTATACGTTATACGTTATACGTTATACGTTATACGTTATACGTTATACGTTATACGTTATACGTTATACGTTATACGTTATACGTTATACGTTATACGTTATACGTTATACGTTATACGTTATACGTTATACGTTATACGTTATACGTTATACGTTATACGTTATACGTTATACGTTATACGTTATACGTTATACGTTATACGGTATACGTTATGCGTTATTCGCTATACGTTATGCGTTATACGATATACGTTATGCGTTATAGGGTATATGTTATACGTTTTACGTTATTCGTAATACGTTCTTCGTTACACGTTATACGTTATACGTTATACGTTATACGTTATACGTTATACGTTATACGTTATACGTTATACGTTATACGTTATACGTTATACGTTATAGGTAATACGATACACGTTATACGTTATACTTTATACGTTATACGTTATACGTTATACGTTATACGTTATACGTTATACGTTATACGTTATACGTTATACGTTATACGTTATACGTTATACGTTATACGTTATACGTTATACGTTATACGTTATACGTTATACGTTATACGTTATACGTTATACGTTATACGTTATACGTTATACGTTATACGTTATACGTTATACGTTATACGTTATACGTTATACGTTATACGTTATACGTTATACGTTATACGTTATACGTTATACGTTATACGTTATACGTTATACGTTATACCCTAAACGCTATTCGTTATACGTTATACGTTATACGTTATAGGTCATACCTTATACGTGATACGTCATACGTTAGACGTTATGCGTTATACGTTATACGTTATACGTTATACGTTATACGTTATACGTTATACGTTATACGTTATACGTTATACGTTATACGTTATACGTTATACGTTATACGTTATACGTTATACGTTATACGTTATACGTTATACGTTATACGTTATACGTTATACGTTATACGTTATACGTTATACGTTATACGTTATACGTTATACGTTATACGTTATACGTTATACGTTACACGTTATACGGTATACGTTATGCGTTATTCGCTATACGTTATGCGTTATACGATATACGTTATGCGTTATAGGATATATGTTATACGTTTTACGTTATTCGTTATACGTTCTTCGTTACACGTTATACGTTATACGTTATACGTTATACGTTATACGTTATACGTTATACGTTATACGTTATACGTTATACGTTATACGTTATACGTTATACGTTATACGTTATACGTTATACGTTATACGTTATAGGTTATACGATACACGTTATACGTTATACGTTATACGTTATACGTTATACGTGATACGTTATACGTTATACGTTATACGTTATACGTTACACGTTATACGTTACACGTTATACGTTATACGTAATACGTTATACGTTATACGTTATACGTTATACGTTATACGTTATACGTTATACGTTATACGTTATACGTTATACGTTATACGTTATACGTTATACGTTATACGTTATACGTTATACGTTATACGTTATACGTTATACGTTATACGTTATACGTTATACGTTATACGTTATACGTTATACGTTATACGTTATACGTTATACCATATACGTTATACGTTATACGTTATACGTTATACGTTATACGTTATACGTTATACGTTATACGTTATTCGTTATACGTTATACGTTATAGGTTATACGTTATACGTTATACGTTATACGTTATACGTTATACGTTATACGTTATACGTTATACGTTATACGTTATACGTTATACGTTATACGATATACGTTATACGTTATACGTTATACGTTATACGTTATACGTTATACGTTATACGTTATACGTTATACGTTATACGTTATACGTTATACGTTATACGTTATACGTTATAGGTTATACGATAAACGTTATACGTTATACTTTATACGTTATACGTTATACGTTATACGTTATACGTTATACGTTATACGTTATACGTTATACGTTATACGTTATACGTTATACGTTATACGTTATACGTTATACGTTATACGTTATACGTTATACGTTATACGTTATACGTTATACGTTATACGTTATACGTTATACGTTATACGTTATACGTTATACGTTATACGTTATACGTTATACGTTATACGTTATACGTTATACGGTAAACGTTATGCGTTATTCGCTATACGTTATGCGTTATACGATATACGTTATGCGTTATAGGATATATGTTATACGTTTTACGTTATTCGTAATACGTTCTTCGTTACACGTTATACGTTATACGTTATACGTTATACGTTATACGTTATACGTTATACGTTATACGTTATACGTTATACGTTATACGTTATACGTTATACGTTATACGTTATACGTTATACGTTATACGTTATACGTTATACGTTATACGTTATACGTTATACGTTATACGTTATACGTTATACGTTATACGTTATACGTTATACGTTATACGTTATACGTTATACGTTATACGTTATACGTTATACGTTATACGTTATACGTTATACGTTATACGTTATACGTTATACGTTATACGTTATACGTTATACGTTATACGTTATTCGTTATACGTTATACGTTATACGTTATACGTTATACGTTATACGTTATACGTTATACGTTATACGTTATACGTTATACGTTATACGTTATACGTTATACGTTATACGTTATACGTTATACGTTATACGTTATACGTTATACGTTATACGTTATACGTTATACGTTATACGTTATACGTTATACGTTATACGTTATACGTTATGCGTTATAGGATATATGTTATACGTTTTACGTTATTCGTTATACGTTCTTCGTTACACGTTATACGTTATACGTTATACGTTATACGTTATACGTTATACGTTATACGTTATACGTTATACGTTATACGTTATACGTTATACGTTATACGTTATACGTTATACGTTACACGTTATACGTTATACGATATACGTTATACGTTACACGTTATACGTTATACGTTATACGTTATACGTTATACGTTATACGTTATACCCTATACGTTATACGTTATACGTTATACGTTATACGTTATACGTTATACGTTATACGTTATACGTTATACGTTATACGTTATACGTTATACGTTATACGTTATACGTTATACGTTATACGTTATACGTTATACGTTATACGTTATACGTTATACGTTATACGTTATACGTTACACGTTATACGTTATACGTTATACTTTATACGTTATACGTTATACGTTATACGTTATACGTTATACCCTATACGCTATTCGTTATACGTTATACGTTATACGTTATACCCTATACGCTATTCGTTATACGTTATACGTCATACGTTAGACGTTATGCGTTATACGTTATACGTTATACGTTATACGTTATACGTTATACGTTATACGTTATACGTTATACGTTATACGTTATACGTTATACGTTATACGTTATACGTTATACGTTATACGTTATACGTTATACGTTATACGTTATACGTTATACGTTATACGTTATACGTTATACGTTATACGTTATACGTTATACGTTATACGTTATACGTTATACGTTATACGTTATACGTTATACGTGATACGTTATGCGCTTTACGTTATACGTTATACGTTATTCACTATACGTTATACGTTATACGTTATACGTTATACGTTATACGTTATACGTTATAGGTCATACCTTATACGTTATACGTTATACGTTATACGTTATACGTTATACGTTGTACGTTATACGTTATTCGTTATACGTTCTTCGTTACACGTTATACGTTATACGTGATACGTTATGCGTTTTACGTTATACGTTATACGTTATACACTATACGTTATACGTTATACGATATACGTTATACGTTATACGTTATAGGTCATACGTTATACGTTATACGTTATACGTTATACGTATACGTTATACGTTATACGTTATACGTTATACGTTATACGTTATACGTTATACGTTATACGTTATACGTTATACGTTATACGTTATACGTTATACGTTATACGTTATACGTTATACGTTATACGTTATCGTTATACGTTATTCGTTATACGTTATACGTTATACGTTATACGTTATACGTTATACGTTATACGTTATACGTTATACGTTATAGGTCATACCTTATACGTGATACGTCATACGTTAGACGTTATGCGTTATACGTTATACGTTATACGTTATACGTTATACGTTATACGTTATACGTTATACGTTATACGATATACGTTATACGTTATACGTTATACGTTATACGTTATACGTTATACGTTATACCCTATACGTTATACGTTATACGTTATACGTTATACGTTATACGTTATACGTTATACGTTATACGTTATACGTTATACGTTACACGTTATACGTTATACGTTATACGTTATACGTTACACGTTATACGTTATACGTTATACGTTATACGTTATACGTTAGACGTTATACGTTATACGTTATACCCTATACGTTATACGTTATACGTTATACGTTATACGTTATACGTTATACGTTATACGTAATACGTTATACGTTATACGTTATACGTTATACGTTATACGTTATACGTTATACGTTATACGTTATACGTTATACGTTATAGGTCATACCTTATACGTGATACGTCATACGTTAGACGTTATGCGTTATACGTTATACGTTA
>NW_027479811.1:0-63579 GCF_051014685.1 Ptiloglossa arizonensis
ACGCTTAACCAGAATGGCCTAGGGAAAAAATACACATACCATTGTAATCGGGCGAGTTTCTACCTTCAGACGCAACAGGAATTTTTGGGTTTGGTCAATCCGTTCGCGAGATATGGATTGTGAAGCTAAGAAATGCTTGAGAAGACATCAAATTTTGCGCACTTCTGCTGCTCCAAACGCTTAACCAGAATGGCCCAGAGAAAAAATACACATACCGTTGTAATCGGGCGAGTATCTACTTTCAGATGCAAGAGTAATTTTTGGGTTTGGTTAATCCGTTCGCGAGATATGGGAGTTTGAAGCTAAGAAATGGTTGAGAAGGCAACAAATTTTTCCTAATTCTGCTGCTCCAAACGCTTAACCAGAATGGCTTAGCGAAAAAATACACATACCGTTGCAATCGGGCTAGTTTCTACTTTCAGACGCAGCAGGAATTTTTGGGCTTGGTCAAACCGTTCGCGAGATATGGGAGTTTGAAGCTAAGAAGTGGTTGAGACGGCAACAAATTTCTCGCACTTCTGCTGCTCCAAACGCTTAACCAGAATTTCCTAGGGAAAAAATACACATACCGTTGTAATCGGGCGAGTATCTACTTTCAGATGCAAGAGTAATTTTTGGGTTTGGGTAATCCGTTCGCGAGATATGGGAGTTTGAAGCTAAGAAATGGTTGAGAAGACATCAAATTTTGCGCACTTCTGCTGCTACAAACGAATAACCAGACTGGCCTAGGGAAAAAACACATACCTTCGTAATCGGGCGAGTTTCTACTTTCAGACGCAACAGGAATTTTTGGGTTTGGTCAGTCTGTTCGCGAGATATGGGTTTTTGTAGCTAAGAAATAGTTGAGAAGGCAACAAATTTTTCGCACTTCCGCTGCTCCAAACGCTTAACCAGAATGGCCTAGGTAAAAAATACACATACCGTTGTAATCGGGCGAGAATCTACTTTCAGAAGCAAGAGAAATTTTTGGGCTTGGTCAATCCGTTCGCGAGATATGGGGGTTTGAAGCTAAGGAATGGATGAGAAGGCAACAAATTTTTCGCAATTATGCAGCTCTTTACGCTTAACCAGAATGGCCTAGGAAAAAAATATACACACCGTTGTAATCGGGCGAGTTCCTACTTTCAGACGCAACCGGAATTTTTGGGTTTGGTCAATTCGTTCGCGAGACATGGGACTTTGAAGCTAAGAAGTGGTTGAGAAAGCAACAAATTTTTCGTACTTCTGCTGCTCCAAACGCTTAACCAGAATGGCCTAGCGAAAAAATATACATACCGTTGTAATCGGGCTAGTTTCTACTTTCAGACGCAGGAGGAGTTTTTGGGTTTGGTCAATCCGTTCGCGAGATATGGGAGTTTGAAGCTAAGAAATGGTTGAGAAGGCAACAAATTTCTCGCACTTCTGCTGCTCCAAACGCTTAACCAGAATGTCCTAGGGAAAAAATACACATACCGTTGTAATGAGGGCTAGTTTCTACTTTCAGACGCAGCAGGAATTTTTGGGCTTGGTCAAACCGTTCGCGAGATATGGGAGTTTGAAGCTAAGGAATGGTTGAGAAGGCAACAAATTTCTCGCACTTCTGCTGCTCCAAACGCTTAACCAGAATGTCCTAGGGAAAAAATACACATACCGTTGTAATCGGGCGAGTATCTACTTTCAGATGCAAGACTAATTTTTGGGTTTGGTTAATCCGTTCGCGAGATATGGGAGTTTGAAGCTAAGAAATGGTTGAGAAGACTCCAAATTTTGCGCACTTCTGCTGCTCCAAACGAATAACCAGACTGGCCTAGGGAAAAAACACATACCTCTGTAATCGGGCGAGTATCTACTTTCAGATGCAAGAAGAATTTTTGGGTTTGGTCAATCCGTTCGCGAGATATGGGAGTTTGAAGCTAAGAAATGGTTGTGAAGGCAACAAATTTTTCGCACTTCTGTTGCTCCAAACGCTTAACCAGAATGGCCTAGGGAAAAAATAAACATACCATTGTAATCGGGCGAGTTTCTGCCTTCAGACGCAACAGGAATTTTTGGGTTTGGTCAATCCGTTCGCGAGATATGGGATTTTGAAGCTAAGAAATGCTTGAGAAGGCAACAAATTTTTCGCACTTCTGCTGCTCCAAACGCTTAACCAGAATGACCTAGGGAAAAAAATACACATACCGTTGTAATCGGGCGAGTATCTACTTTCAGATGCAAGAGGAATTTTTGGGCTTGGTCAAACCGTTCGCGAGATATGGGAGTTTGAAGCTAAGAAATGGTTGAGAAGACAACAAATTTTGCGCACTTCTGCTGCTCCAAACGCTTAACAAGAGTGGCCTGGGGAGAAAATACACATACCGTTGTAATCGGGCGAGTTTCTACTTTCAGACGCAGCAGGAATTTTTGGGTTTGGTCTATCCGTTCGCGAGATATGGGAGTTTGAAGCTAAGAATTGGTTGAGAAGACAACAAATTTTGCGCACTTCTGCTGCCCCAAACGCTTAACCAGAAGGGCCTAGGGAAAAAATACACATACCGTTGTAATCGGGCGAGTATCTACTTTCAGATGCAAGAGGAATTTTTGGGCTTGGTCAATCCGTTCGCGAGATATGGGCGTTTGAAGCTAAGAAATGGTTGAGAAGGCAACAAGTTTCTCGCAATTCTGCTGCTCCAAACGCTTAACCAGAAGGGCCTAGGGAAAAAATACACATACCTTTGTAATCGGGCGAGTATTCTACTTTCAGACGCAGCAGGAATTTTTGGGTTTGGTAAATCCGTTCGCGAGAAATGGGAGTTTGAAGCTAAGAAATGGTTGAGAAGGCAACAAATTTTGCGCACTTCTGCTGCTCCAAACGCTTAACCAGAATGGCCTAGGGAAAAATACGCATACCGTTGTAATCGGGCTAGTTTCTACTTTCAGACGCAGGAGGAGTTTTTGGGTTTGGTCAGTTCTTTCGCGTGATATGGGTGCTTGAAGCTAAGAAATGGTTGAGAAGGCAACAAATTTTTCCTAATTCTGCTGCTCCAAACGCTTAACCAGAATGGCTTAGCGAAAAAATACACATACCGTTGTAATCGGTCTAGTTTCTACTTTCAGACGCAGCAGGAATTTTTGGGCTTGGTCAAACCGTTCGCGAGATATGGGAGTTTGAAGCTAAGAAGTGGTTGAGAAGGCAACAAATTTCTCGCACTTCTGCTGCTCCAAACGCTTAACCAGAATTTCCTAGGGAAAAAATACACATACCGTTGTAATCGGGCGAGTATCTACTTTCAGATGCAAGAGTAATTTTTGGGTTTGGGTAATCCGTTCGCGAGATATGGAGTTTGAAGCTAAGAAATGGTTGAGAAGACATCAAATTTTGCGCACTTCTGCTGCTCCAAACGAATAACCAGACTGGCCTAGGGAAAAAACACATACCTTCGTAATCGGGCGAGTTTCTACTTTCAGACGCAACAGGAATTTTTGGGTTTGGTCAGTCTGTTCGCGAGATATGGGTTTTTAAAGCTAAGAAATAGTTGAGAAGGCAACAAATTTTCGCAATTCTGCTGCTCCAAAGGCTTAACCAGAATGGCCCAGAGAAAAAATACACATACCGTTGTAATCGGGCGAGTATCTACTTTCAGATGCAAGAAGAATTTTTGGGTTGGTCAATCCGTTTGCGAGATATGGGAGTTTGAAGCTAAGAAATGGTTTGAGAAGGCAACAAATTTTTCGCAATTCTGCCGTTCCAAACGCTTAACCAGAATGGCCTAGGGAAAAAATACACATACCGTTGTAATCGGGCTAGTTTCTACTTTCAGACGCAGCAGGAATTTTTGGGCTTGGTCAAACCGTTCGCGAGATATGGGAGTTTGAAGCTAAGAAATGGTTGAGAAGGCAACAAATTTCTCGCACTTCTGCTGCTCCAAACGCTTAACCAGAATGTCTAGGGAAAAATTATACATACCGTTGTATCGGGCGAGTATCTACTTTCAGATGCAAGAAGAATTTTTGGGTTTGGTCAATCCGTTCGCGAGATATGGGAGTTTGAAGCTAAGAAATGGTTGAGAAGGCAACAAATTTTTCGCACTTCTGTTGCTCCAGACGCTTAACAGAATGGCCTAGGAAAAATACACATACCAGTGTATCGGGCGAGTTTCTACCTTCAGACGCAACAGGAATTTTTGGGTTTGGTCAATCCGTTCGCGAGATATGGGATTGTGAAGCTAAGAAATGCTTGAGAAGGCAACAAATTTTTCGCACTTCTGCTGCTCCAAACGCTTAACCAGAATGACCTAGGGAAAAAATACACATACCGTTGTAATCGGGCGAGTATCTACTTTCAGATGCAAGAGTAATTTTTGGGTTTGGTTAATCCGTTCGCGAGATATGGGAGTTTGAAGCTAAGAAATGGTTGAGAAGGCAACAAATTTTTCCTAATTCTGCTGCTCCAAACGCTTAACCAGAATGGCTTAGCGAAAAAATACAGCATACCGTTGTAATCGGGCTAGTTTCTACTTTCAGACGCAGCAGGAATTTTTGGGCTTGGTCAAACGTTCGCGAGATATGGGAGTTTGAAGCTAAGAAGTGGTTGAGAAGGCAACAAATTTCTCGCACTTCTGCTGCTCCAAACGCTTAACCAGAATTTCCTAGGGAAAAAAATACACATACCGTTGTAATCGGGCGAGTATCTACTTTCAGATGCAAGAGTAATTTTTGGGTTTGGGTAATCCGTTCGCGAGACATGGGAGTTTGAAGCTAAGAAATGGTTGAGAAGACATCAAATTTTGCGCACTTCTGCTGCTCCAAACGCTTAACCAGAATGGCCCAGAGAAAAAATACACATACCGTTGTAATCGGGCGAGTATCTACTTTCAGATGCAAGAAGAATTTTTGGGTTGGTCAATCCGTTTGCGAGATATGGGAGTTTGAAGCTAAGAAATGGTTGAGAAGGCAACAAATTTTTCGCAATTCTGCCGTTCCAAACGCTTAACCAGAATGGCCTAGGGAAAAAATACACATACCGTTGTAATCGGGCTAGTTTCTACTTTCAGACGCAGCAGGAATTTTTGGGCTTTGGTCAAACCGTTCGCGAGATATGGGAGTTTGAAGCTAAGAAATGGGTTGAGAAGGCAACAAATTTCTCACACTTCTGCTGCTCCAAACGCTTAACCAGAATGTCCTAGGGAAAAAATACACATACCGTTGTAATCGGGCGAGTATCTACTTCAGATGCAAGACTAATTTTTGGGTTTGGTTAATCCGTTCGCGAGATATGGGAGTTTGAAGCTAAGAAATGGTTGAGAAGACTCCAAATTTTGCGCACTTTTGCTGCTCCAAACGAATAACCAGACTGGCCTAGGGAAAAAAACACATACCTCTGTAATCGGGCGAGTATCTACTTTCAGATGCAAGAAGAATTTTTGGGTTTGGTCAATCCGTTCGCGAGATATGGGAGTTTGAAGCTAAGAAATGGTTGAGAAGGCAACAAATTTTTCGCACTTCTGTTGCTCCAAACGCTTAACCAGAATGGCCTAGGGAAAAAATACACATACCATTGTAATCGGGGCGAGTTCTGCCTTCAGACGCAACAGGAATTTTTGGGTTTGGTCAATCGTTCGCGAGATATGGGATTTTGAAGCTAAGAAATGCTTGAGAAGGCAACAAATTTTTCGCACTTCTGCTGCTCCAAACGCTTAACCAGAATGACCTAGGGAAAAAAATACACATACCGTTGTAATCGGGCGAGTATCTACTTTCAGATGCAAGAGGAATTTTTGGGCTTGGTCAAACCGTTCGCGAGATATGGGAGTTTGAAGCTAAGAAATGGTTGAGAAGACAACAAATTTTGCGCACTTCTGCTGCTCCAAACGCTTAACAAGAGTGGCCTGGGGAGAAAATACACATACCGTAGTAATCGGGCGAGTTTCTACTTTCAGACGCAGCTGGAATTTTTGGGTTTGGTCTATCCGTTCGCGAGATATGGGAGTTTGAAGCTAAGAATTGGTTGAGAAGACAACAAATTTGCGCACTTCTGCTGCCCCAAACGCTTAACCAGAAGGGCCTAGGGAAAAAAATACACATACCGTTGTAATCGGGCGAGTATCTACTTTCAGATGCAAGAGGAATTTTTGGGCTTGGTCAATCCGTTCGCGAGATATGGGCGTTTGAAGCTAAGAAATGGTTGAGAAGGCAACAAGTTTCTCGCAATTCTGCTGCTCCAAACGCTTAACCAGAATGGCCTAGGGAAAAAATACATATACCGTTGTAATCGGGTGAGATTCTACTTTCAGACACAGCAGGAATTTCTGGGCTTGGTCAAACGTTCGCGAGATATGGTAGCTTGAAGCTAAGAAATGGTTGAGAAGACAACAAATTTTGCGCACTTCTGCTGCACCAAACGCTTAACCAGAAGGGCCTAGGGAAAAAATACACATACCTTTGTAATCGGGCGAGTATTCTACTTTCAGACGCAGCAGGAATTTTTGGGTTTGGTAAATCCGTTCGCGAGAAATGGGAGTTTGAAGCTAAGAAATGGTTGAGAAGGCAACAAATTTTGCGCACTTCTGTTGCTCCAAACGCTTAACCAGAATGGCCTAGGGAAAAAATACGCATACCGTTGTAATCGGGCTAGTTTCTACTTTCAGACGCAGGAGGAGTTTTTGGGTTTGGTCAGTTCTTTCGCGTGATATGGGTGCCTGAAGCTAAGAAATGGTTGAGAAGACTTCAAATTTTGCGCACTTCTGCTGCTCCAACGAATAACCAGACTGGCCCAGAGAAAAAATACACATACCGTTGTAATCGGGCGAGTATCTACTTTCAGATGCAAGAAGAATTTTTGGGTTTGGTCAATCCGTTCGCGAGATATGGGAGTTTGAAGCTAAGAAATGGTTGAGAAGGCAACAATTTTTTCGCAATTCTGCGTTCCAAACGATTAACCGGAATGGCCTAGGGAAAAAATACAGATGCCGTTGTAATCGGGATAGTTTCTACTTTCAGACGCAGCAGGAATTTTTGGGCTTGGTCAAACCGTTCGCGAGATATGGGAGTTTGAAGCTAATAAATGGTTGAGAAGGCAACAAATTTCTCGCACTTCTGCTGCTCCAAACGCTTAACCAGAATGTCCTAGGAAAAAATACACATACCGTTGTAATCGGGCGAGTATCTACTTTCAGATGCAAGACTAATTTTTGGGTTTGGTTAATCCGTTCGCGAGATATGGGAGTTTGAAGCTAAGAAATGGTTGAGAAGACTTCAAATTTTGCGCACTTCTGCTGCTCCAAACGAATAACCAGACTGGCCTAGGGAAAAAAGACATACCTTTTTAATCGGGCGAGTTTCTACTTTCAGACGCAGCAGAAATTTTTGGGTTTGGTCAGTCTGTTCGCGAGATATGGGTTTTTGAAGCTAAGAAATAGTTGAGAAGGCAACAAATTTTTCGCAATTCTGCTGCTCCAAAACGCTTAACCAGAATGGCCCAGAGAAAAAATATACATACCGTTGTAATCGGGCGAGTATCTACTTTCAGATGCAAGAAGAATTTTTGGGTTTGGTCAATCCGTTCGCGAGATATGGGAGTTTGAAGCTAAGAAATGGTTGAGAAGGCAACAAATTTTTCGCACTTCTGTTGCTCCAGACGCTTAACCAGAATGGCCTAGGGAAAAAATACACATACCATTGTAATCGGGCGAGTTTCTACCTTCAGACGCAACAGGAATTTTTGGTTTGGTCAATCCGTTCGCGAGATATGGGATTGTGAAGCTAAGAAATGCTTGAGAAGGCAACAAATTTTCGCACTTCTGCTGCTCCAAACGCTTAACCAGAATGACCTAGGGAAAAAATACACATACCGTTGTAATCGGGCGAGTATCTACTTTCAGATGCAAGAGTAATTTTTGGGTTTGGTTAATCCGTTCGCGAGATATAGGAGTTTGAAGCTAAGAAATGGTTGAGAAGGCAACAAATTTTTCCTAATCTGCTGCTCCAAACGCTTAACCAGAATGGCTTAGCGAAAAAATACACATACCGTTGTAATCGGGCTAGTTTCTACTTTCAGACGCAGCAGGAATTTTTGGGCTTGGTCAAACCGTTCGCGAGATATGGGAGTTTGAAGCTAAGAAGTGGTTGAGAAGGCAACAAATTTCTCGCACTTCTGCTGCTCCAAACGCTTAACCAGAATTTCCTAGGGAAAAAATACACATACCGTTGTAATCGGACGAGTATCTACTTTCAGATGCAAGAGTAATTTTTGGGTTTGGGTAATCCGTTCGCGAGATATGGGAGTTTGAAGCTAAGAAATGGTTGAGAAGACATCAAATTTTGCGCACTTCTGCTGCTCCAAACGAATAACCAGACTGGCCTAGGGAAAAAAACACATACCTTCGTAATCGGGCGAGTTTCTACTTTCAGACGCAACAGGAATTTTTGGGTTTGGTCAGTCTGTTCGCGAGATATGGGTTTTTGAAGCTAAGAAATAGTTGAGAAGGCTACAAATTTTTCGCAATTCTGCTGCTCCAAACGCTTAACCAGAATGGCCCAGAGAAAAAATACACATACCGTTGTAATCGGGCGAGTATCTACTTTCAGATGCAAGAAGAATTTTTGGTTTGGTCAATCCGTTCGCGAGATATGGGAGTTTGAAGCTAAGAAATGGTTGAGAAGGCAACAAATTTTCGCACTTCTGTTGCTCCAAATGCTTAACCAGAATGGCCTAGGGAAAAAATACACATACCATTGTAATCGGGCAAGTTTCTACCTTCAGACGCAACAGGAATTTTTGGGTTTGGTCAATCCGTTCGCGAGATATGGGAGTTTGAAGCTAAGAAATGGTTGAGAAGGCAACAAATTTTTCGCACTTCCGCTGCTCCAAACGCTAACCAGAATGGCCTAGGTAAAAAATACACATACCGTTGTAATCGGGCGAGAATCTACTTTCAGATGCAAGAGAAATTTTTGGGCTTGGTCAATCCGTTCGCGAGATTTGGAGTTTGAAGCTAAGGAATGGTTGAGAAGGCAACAAATTTTTCGCAATTATGCAGCTCCAAACGCTTAACCAGAATGGCCTAGAAAAAAATATAGACACCGTTGTAATCGGGCGAGTTCCTACTTTCAGACGCAAACGGAATTTTTGGGTTTGGTCAATTCGTTCGCGAGACATGGGAGTTTGAAGCTAAGAAGTGGTTGAGAAGGCAACAAATTTTGCGCACTTCTGCTGCTCCAAACGCTTAACCAGAATGGCCTAGGGAAAAAATACACATACCGTTGTGATCGGGCGAGAATCTAATTTAAGATGCAACAGGAATTTTTGGGTTTGGTCAATCCGTTCACGAGATATGGGAGCTTGCAGCTAAGAAATGGTTGAGAAGACAACAAATTTTGCGCACTTCTGCTGCTCAAACGCTTAACCAGAATGGCCTAGGGAAAAAATACATATACCTTTGTAATCGGGCGAGTTTCTACTTTCAGATGCAGCAGGAATTTTTGGTTTGGTCAATCCGTTCGCGAGAAATGGGAGTTTGAAGCTAAGAAATGGTTGAGAAAGCAACAATTTTTCGTACTTCTGCTGCTCCAAACGCTTAACCAGAATGGCCTAGGGAAAAAATACACAGTAATCGGGCGAGAATCTACTTTCAGATGCAAGAGAAATTTTTGGGCTTGGTCAATCCGTTCGCGAGATTTGGGAGTTTGAAGCTAAGGAATGGTTGAGAAGGCAACAAATTTTTCGCAATTATGCAGCTCCAAACGCTTAACCAGAATGGCCTAGAAAAAAATATACACACCGTTGTAATCGGGCGAGTTCCTACTTTCAGACGCAACCGGAATTTTTGGGTTTGGTCAATTCGTTCGCGAGACATGGGAGTTTGAAGCTAAGAAGTGGTTGAGAAGGCAACAAATTTTGCGCACTTCTGTAGCTCCAAACGCTTAACCAGAATGGCCTAGGGAAAAAATACACATACCGTTGTGATCGGGCGAGAATCTACTTTAAGATGCAACAGGAATTTTTGGGTTTGGTCAATCCGTTCACGAGATATGGGAGCTTGAAGCTAAGAAATGGTTGAGAAGACAACAAATTTTGCGCACTTCTGCTGCTCCAAACGCTTAACCAGAAAGGCCTAGGGAAAAAATACATATACCGTTGTAATCGGGCGAGTTTCTACTTTCAGATGCAGCAGGAATTTTTGGGTTTGGTCAATCCGTTCGCGAGAAATGGGAGTTTGAAGCTAAGAAATGGTTGAGAAAGTAACAAATTTTTCGTACTTCTGCTGCTCCAAACGCTTAACCAGAATGGCCTAGGGAAAAAATACACTTACCTTTGTAATCGGGCGAGTTTCTACTTTCAGACGCAGCAGGAATATTTGGGCTTGGTCAAACCGTTCGCAAGATATGGGAGTTTGAAGCTAAGAAATGGTTGAGAAGGCAACCAATTTTTCGCACTTCTGTTGCTCCAAACGCTTAACCAGAATGGCCTAGGGAAAAACTACACATACCATTGTAATCGGTAGAGTTTCTACCTTCAGACGCAACAGGAATTTTTGGGTTTGGTCAATCCGTTCGCGAGATATGGGAGTTTGAAGCTAAGAAATGCTTGAGAAGGCAACAAATTTTTCGCACTTCTGCTGCTCCAAACGCTTAACCAGGACGGCCTAGGGAAAAAATACACATACCGTTGTAATCGGGCTAGTTTCTACTTTTAGATGCAAGAGGAATTTTTGGGCGTGGTCAATCCGTTCGCGAGATATGGGAGTTTGAAGCTAAGAAATGGTTGAGAAGGCAACAAATTTTTCGCACTTCTGCTGCTCCAAACGCTTAACCAGAATGGCCTAGGGGAAAAATTCACATACCGTTGTAATCGGGCGAGTTTCTACTTTTAGATGCAATAGGAATTTTTGGGTTTAGTCAATCCGTTCGCGAGACATGGGAGTTTGAAGCTAAGAATTGGTGGAGAAGGCACAAAATTTTGCGCACTTCTGCTGCTCCAAACGCTTAACCAGAATGGCCTAGGGAAAAAATACACGTACCGTTGTAATCGGGCGAGTATCTACTTTCAGATGCAAGAGGAATTTTTGGGCTTGGTCAATCCGTTCGCGAGATATGGGAGTTTGAAGCTAAGAACTGGTTTAGAAGGCAACAAATTATTCGCAATTCTGCTGCTCCAAACGCTTAACCAGAATGGCCTAGAAAAAAAATACACATACCGTTCTAATCGGGTTAGTTTCTACTTTCAAACGCAGCAGGAATTTCTGGGCTTGGTCAAACCGTTCGCGAGATATGGGAGTCTGAAGCTAAGAAATGGTTGAGAAGACAACAAATTTTGCGCACTTCTGCTGCCCCAAATGCTTAACCAGATGGGCTTAGGGAAAAAATACACATACCGTTGTAATCGGGCGAGTTTCTACTTTCAGATGCAGCAGGAATTTTTGGGTTTGGTCAATCCGTTCGCGAGAAATGGGAGTTTGAAGCTAAGAAATGGTTGAGAAAGCAACAAATTTTTCGTACTTCTGCTGCTCCAAACGCTTAACCAGAATGGCCTAGGGAAAAAATACACTTACCTTTGTAATCAGGCGAGTTTCTACTTTCAGACGCAGCAGGAATTTTTGGGCTTGGTCAAACCGTTCGCAAGATATGGGAGTTTGAAGCTAAGAAATGGTTGAGAAGGCAACAAATTTTTCGCACTTCTGTTGCTCCAAACGCTTAACCAGAATGGCCTAGGGAAAAACTACACATACCATTGTAATCGGTAGAGTTTCTACCTTCGGACGCAACGGGAATTTTTGGGTTTGGTCAATCCGGTCGCGAGATATGGGAGTTTGAAGCTAAGAAATGGTTGAGAAGGCAACAAATTATTCGCAATTCTGCTGCTCCAAACGCTTAACCAGAATGACCTAGAAAAAAAATACACATACCGTTGTAATCGGGTTAGTTTCTACTTTCAGACGCAGCAGGAATTTCTGGGCTTGGTCAAACCGTTCGCGAGACATGGGAGTTTGAAGCTAAGAACTGGTTTAGAAGGCAACAAATTTTTCGCACTTCTGCTGCTCCAAACGCTTAACCAGAATGGCCTAGAGAAAAAATACACATACCGTTGTAATCGGGCTAGTTTCTACTTTTATATGCAAGAGGAATTTTTGGACTTGGTCAATCCGTTCGCGAGATATGGGAGTTTGAAGCTAAGAAATGCTTGAGAAGGCAACAAATTTTTCGCACTTCTGCTGCTCCAAACGCTTAACCAGGACGGCCTAGGGAAAAAATACACATACCGTTGTAATCGGGCTAGTTTCTACTTTTAGATCCAAGAGGAATTTTTGGGCGTGGTCAATCCGTTCGCGAGATATGGGAGTTTGAAGCTAAGAAATGGTTGAGAAGGCAACAAATTTTTCGCACTTCTGCTGCTCCAAACGCTTAACCAGAATGTCCTAGGGGAAAAATACACATACCGTTGTAATCGGGCGAGTTTCTACCTTTAGATGCAAGAGGAATTTTTGGGTTTCGTCAATCCGTTCGCGAGACATGGGAGTTTGAAGCTAAGAATTGGTGGAGAAGGCAAAAAATTTTGCGCAATTCTGCTGCTCCAAACGCTTAACCAGAATGGCCTAGGGAAAAAATACACATACCGTTGCAATCGGGCGAGGTTCTGCTTTCAGACGCAGCAGGAATTTTTGGGCTCGGTCAATCCGTTCGCGAGATATGGGAGTTTGAAGCTAAGAAATGGTTGAGATGACAACAAATTTTGCGCAATTCTGCTGCCCAAACGCTTAACCAGAATGGCCTAGGGAAAAAATACACATACCGTTGTAATCGGTAGAGTTTCTACCTTCAGACGCAACAGGAATTTTTCGGTTTTGTCAATCCGTTCGTGAGATATGGGAGTTTGAAGCTAAGAAATGGTTGAGAAGGCAACAAATTTTTCGCACTTCTGCTGCTCCAAACGCTTAACCAGAATGTCCTAGGGGAAAAATACACATACCGTTGTAATCGGGCGAGTTTCTACTTTTAGATGCAAGAGGAATTTTTGGGCGTGGTCAATCCGTTCGCGAGAGATGGGAGTTTGAAGCTAAGAAATGGTTGAGAATGCAACAAATTTTTCGCACTTCTGCTGCTCCAAACGCTTAACCAGAATGTCCTAGGGGAAAAATACACATACCGTTGTAATCGTGCGAGTTTCTACTTTTAGATGCAAGAGGAATTTTTGGGTTTCGTCAATCCGTTCGCGAGACATGGGAGTTTGAAGCTAAGAATTGGTGGAGAAGACAAAAAATTTTGCGCACTTCTGCTGCTCCAAACGCTTAACCAGAATGGCCTAGGGAAAAAATACACATACCGTTGTGATCGGGCGAGAATCTACTTTAAGATGCAACAGGAATTTTTGGGTTGGGTCAATCCGTTCACGAGATATGGGAGCTTGAAGCTAAGAAATGGTTGAGAAGACAACAAATTTTGCGCAATTCTGCTGCTCCAAATGCTTAACCAGAAGGGCCTAGGGAAAAAATACACATACCGTTGTAATCGGGTTAGTTTCTCCTTTCAGACGCAGCAGGAATTTCTGGGCTTGGTCATACCGATCGCGAGATATGGGAGTTTGAATCTAAGAAATGGTTGAGAAGGCAACAAATTTTTCGCAATTCTGCTGCTCCAAACGCTTAACCAGAATGGCCTAGAGAGAAAATACAAATACCGTTGTAATCGGGCGAGTTTCTACTTTCAGATGCAGCAGGAATTTTTGGGTTTGGTCAATCCGTTCGCGAGAAATGGGAGTTTGAAGCTAAGAAGTGGTTGAGAAGGCAACAAATTTTGCGCACTTCTGCTGCTCCAAACGCTTAACCAGAATGGCCTAGAGAGAAAATACACATACCGTTGTAATCGGGCGAGTTTCTACTTTCAGATGCAGCAGGAATTTTTGGGTTTGGTCAATCCGTTCGCGAGAAATGGGAGTTTGAAGCTAAGAAGTGGTTGAGAAGGCAACAAATTTTGCGCACTTCTGCTGCTCCAAACGCTTAACCAGAATGTCCTAGGGGAAAAATACACATACCGTTGTAATCGGGCGAGTTTCTACTTTTAGATGCAAGAGGAATTTTTGGGCTTGGTCAATCCGTTCGCGAGATATGGGAGTTTGAAGCTAAGGAATGGTTGAGAAGGCAACAAATTTTTCACAATTATGCAGCTCCAATCGCTTAACCAGAATGGCCTAGAAAAAAATATACACACCGTTGTAATCGGGCGAGTTCCTACTTTCAGACGCAACCGGAATTTTTGGGTTTGGTCAATTCGTTCGCGAGACATGGGAGTTTGAAGCTAAGAAGTGGTTGAGAAGGCAACAAATTTTGCGCACTTCTGCTGCTCCAAACGCTTAACCAGAATGGCCTAGGGAAAAAATACACATACCGTTGTGATCGGGCGAGAATCTACTTTACGATGCAACAGGAATTTTTGGGTTTGGTCAATCCGTTCACGAGATATGGGAGCTTGAAGCTAAGAAATGGTTGAGAAGACAACAAATTTTGCGCACTTCTGCTGCCCCAAATGCTTAACCAGAAGGGCCTAGGGAAAAAATACACATACCGTTGTAATCGGGCGAGTTTCTACCTTTAGATGCAAGAGGAATTTTTGGGTTTCGTCAATCCGTTCGCGAGACATGGGAGTTTGAAGCTAAGAATTGGTGGAGAAGGAAAAAAATTTTGCGCAATTCTGCTGCTCCAAACGCTTAACCAGAATGGCCTAGGGAAAAAATACACATACCGTTGTAATCGGGCGAGGTTCTGCTTTCAGACGCAGCAGGAATTTTTGGGCTCGGTCAATCCGTTCGCGAGATATGGGAGTTTGAAGCTAAGAAATGGTTGAGAAGACAACAAATTTTGCGCAATTCTGCTGCCCAAACGCTTAACCAGAATGGCCTAGGGAAAAAATACACGTACCGTTGTAATCGGTAGAGTTTCTACCTTCAGACGCAACAGGAATTTTTCGGTTTTGTCAATCCGTTCGCGAGATATGGGAGTTTGAAGCTAAGAAATGGTTGAGAAGGCAACAAATTTTTCGCACTTCTGCTGCTCCAAACGCTTAACCAGGACGGCCTAGGGAAAAAATACACATACCGTTGTAATCGGGCTAGTTTCTACTTTTAGATGCAAGAGGAATTTTTGGGCGTGGTCAATCCGTTCGCGAGATATGGGAGTATGAAGCTAAGAAATGGTTGAGAAGGCAACAAATTTTTCGCACTTCTGCTGCTCCAAACGCTTAACCAGAATGGCCTAGGGGAAAAATACACATACCGTTGTAATCGGGCGAGTTTCTACTTTTAGATGCAAGAGGAATTTTTGGGCGTGGTCAATCCGTTCGCGAGAGATGGGAGTTTGAAGCTAAGAAATGGTTGAGAAGGCAACAAATTTTTCGCACTTCTGCTGCTCCAAACGCTTAACCAGAATGTCCTAGGGGAAAAATACACATACCGTTGTAATCGGGCGAGTTTCTACTTTCAGATGCAGCAGGAATTTTTGGGTTTGGTCAATCCGTTCGCGAGAAATGGGAGTTTGAAGCTAAGAAATGGTTGAGAAAGCAACAAATTTTTCGTACTTCTGCTGCTCCAAACGCTTAACTAGAATGGCCTAGGGAAAAAATACACATACCTTTGTAATCGAGCGAGTTTCTACTTTCAGACTCAGCAGGAATTTTTGGGCTTGGTCAAACCGTTCGCAAGATATGGGAGTTTGAAGCTAAGAAATGGTTGAGAAGGCAACAAATTTTTCGCACTTCTGTTGCTCCAAACGCTTAACCAGAATGGCCTAGGGAAAAACTACACATACCATTGTAATCGGTAGAGTTTCTACCTTCAGACGCAACAGGAATTTTTGGGTTTGGTCAATCCGGTCGCGAGATATGGGAGTTTGAAGCTAAGAAATGCTTGAGAAGGCAACAAATTGTTCGCAATTCTGCTGCTCCAAACGCTTAACCAGAATGGCCTAGAAAAAAAATACACATACCGTTGTAATCGGGTTAGTTTCTCCTTTCAGACGCAGCAGGAATTTCTGGGCTTGGTCATACCGATCGCGAGATATGGGAGTTTGAAGCTAAGAAATGGTTGAGAAGGCAACAAATTTTTCGCAATTCTGCTGCTCCAAACGATTAACCAGAATGGCCTAGAGAGAAAATACACATACCGTTGTAATCGGGCGAGTTTCTACTTTCAGATGCAGCAGGAATTTTTGGGTTTGGTCAATCCGTTCGCGAGAAATGGGAGTTTGAAGCTAAGAAGTGGTTGAGAAGGCAACAAATTTTGCGCACTTCTGCTGCTCCAAACGCTTAACCAGAATGGCCTAGGGGAAAAATACACATACCGTTGTAATCGGGCGAGTTTCTACTTTTAGATGCAAGAGGAATTTTTGGGCTTGGTCAATCCGTTCGCGAGATATGGGAGTTTGAAGCTAAGGAATGGTTGAGAAGGCAACAAATTTTTCACAATTATGCAGCTCCAATCGCTTAACCAGAATGGCCTAGAAAAAAATATACACACCGTTGTAATCGGGCGAGTTCCTACTTTCAGACGCAACCGGAATTTTTGGGTTTGGTCAATTCGTTCGCGAGATATGGGAGTTTGAAGCTAAGAAGTGGTTGAGAAGGCAACAAATTTTGCGCACTTCTGCTGCTCCAAACGCTTAACCAGAATGGCCTAGGGAAAAAATACACATACCGTTGTGATCGGGCGAGAATCTACTTTAAGATGCAACAGGAATTTTTGGGTTTGGTCAATCCGTTCACGAGATAAGGGAGCTTGAAGCTAAGAAATGGTTGAGAAGACAACAAATTTTGCGCACTTCTGCTGCCCCAAATGCTTAACCAGAAGGGCCTAGGGAAAAAATACACATACCGTTGTAATCGGGCGAGTTTCTACTTTCAGATGCAGCAGGAATTTTTGGGTTTGGTCAATCCGTTCGCGAGAAATGGGAGTTTGAAGCTAAGAAGTGGTTGAGAAGGCAACAAATTTTGCGCACTTCTGCTGCTCCAAACGCTTAACCAGAATGTCCTAGGGGAAAAATACATATACCGTTGTAATCGGGCGAGTTTCTACTTTTAGATGCAAGAGGAATTTTTGGGCTTGGTCAATCCGTTCGCGAGATATGGGAGTTTGAAGCTAAGGAATGGTTGAGAAGGCAACAAATTTTTCACAATTATGCAGCTCCAATCGCTTAACCAGAATGGCCTAGAAAAAAATATACACACCGTTGTAATCGGGCGAGTTCCTACTTTCAGACGCAACCGGAATTTTTGGGTTTGGTCAATTCGTTCGCGAGACATGGGAGTTTGAAGCTAAGAAGTGGTTGAGAAGGCAACAAATTTTGCGCACTTCTGCTGCTCCAAACGCTTAACCAGAATGGCCTAGGGAAAAAATACACATACCGTTGTGATCGGGCGAGAATCTACTTTAAGATGCGACAGGAATTTTTGGGTTTGGTCAATCCGTTCACGAGATATGGGAGCTTGAAGCTAAGAAATGGTTGAGAAGACAACAAATTTTGCGCACTTCTGCTGCCCCAAATGCTTAACCAGAAGGGCCTAGGGAAAAAATACACATACCGTTGTAATCGGGCGAGTTTCTACTTTCAGATGCAGCAGGAATTTTTGGGTTTGGTCAATCCGTTCGCGAGAAATGGGAGTTTGAAGCTAAGAAGTGGTTGAGAAGGCAACAAATTTTGCGCACTTCTGCTGCTCCAAACGCTTAACCAGAATGTCCTAGGGGAAAAATACACATACCGTTGTAATCGGGCGAGTTTCTACTTTTAGATGCAAGAGGAATTTTTGGGCTTGGTCAATCCGTTCGCGAGATATGGGAGATTGAAGCTAAGGAATGGTTGAGAAGGCAACAAATTTTTCACAATGATGCAGCTCCAATCGCTTAACCAGAATGGCCTAGAAAAAAATATAAACACCGTTGTAATCGGGCGAGTTCCTACTTTCAGACGCAACCGGAATTTTTGGGTTTCGTCAATTCGTTCGCGAGACATGGGAGTTTGAAGCTAAGAAGTGGTTGAGAAGGCAACAAATTTTGCGCACTTCTATTGCTCCAAACGCTTAACCAGAATGGCCTAGGGAAAAAATACACATACCGTTGTGATCGGGCGAGAATCTACTTTAAGATGCAACAGGAATTTTTGGGTTTGGTCAATCCGTTCACGAGATATGGGAGCTTGAAGCTAAGAAATGGTTGAGAAGACAACAAATTTTGCGCACTTCTGCTGCCCCAAATGCTTAACCAGAAGGGCCTAGGGAAGAAATTCATATACCGTTGTAATCGGGCGAGGTTCTACTTTCAGACGCAGCAGGAATTTTTAGGCTCGGTCAATCCGTTCGCGAGATATGGGAGTTTGAAGCTAAGAAATAGTTGAGAAGGCAACAAATTATTCGCAATTCTGCTGCTCCAAACGCTTAACCAGAATGGCCTAGGGAAAAAATACACATACCGTTGTGATCGGGCGAGAATCTACTTTAAGATGCAACAGGAATTTTTGGGTTTGGTCAATCCGTTCACGAGATATGGGAGCTTGAAGCTAAGAAATGGTTGAGAAGACAACAAATTTTGCGCACTTCTGCTGCCCCAAATGCTTAACCAGAAGGGCCTAGGGAAAAAATACACATACCGTTGTAATCGGGCGAGTTTCTACCTTTAGATGCAAGAGGAATTTTTGGGTTTCGTCAATCCGTTCGCGAGACATGGGAGTTTGAAGCTAAGAATTGGTGGAGAAGGAAAAAAATTTTGCGCAATTCTGCTGCTCCAAACGCTTAACCAGAATGGCCTAGGGAAAAAATACACATACCGTTGTAATCGGGCGAGGTTCTGCTTTCAGACGCAGCAGGAATTTTTGGGCTCGGTCAATCCGTTCGCGAGATATGGGAGTTTGAAGCTAAGAAATGGTTGAGAAGACAACAAATTTTGCGCAATTCTGCTGCCCAAACGCTTAACCAGAATGGCCTAGGGAAAAAATACACGTACCGTTGTAATCGGTAGAGTTTCTACCTTCAGACGCAACAGGAATTTTTCGGTTTTGTCAATCCGTTCGCGAGATATGGGAGTTTGAAGCTAAGAAATGGTTGAGAAGGCAACAAATTTTTCGCACTTCTGCTGCTCCAAACGCTTAACCAGGACGGCCTAGGGAAAAAATACACATACCGTTGTAATCGGGCTAGTTTCTACTTTTAGATGCAAGAGGAATTTTTGGGCGTGGTCAATCCGTTCGCGAGATATGGGAGTATGAAGCTAAGAAATGGTTGAGAAGGCAACAAATTTTTCGCACTTCTGCTGCTCCAAACGCTTAACCAGAATGGCCTAGGGGAAAAATACACATACCGTTGTAATCGGGCGAGTTTCTACTTTTAGATGCAAGAGGAATTTTTGGGCGTGGTCAATCCGTTCGCGAGAGATGGGAGTTTGAAGCTAAGAAATGGTTGAGAAGGCAACAAATTTTTCGCACTTCTGCTGCTCCAAACGCTTAACCAGAATGTCCTAGGGGAAAAATACACATACCGTTGTAATCGGGCGAGTTTCTACTTTCAGATGCAGCAGGAATTTTTGGGTTTGGTCAATCCGTTCGCGAGAAATGGGAGTTTGAAGCTAAGAAATGGTTGAGAAAGCAACAAATTTTTCGTACTTCTGCTGCTCCAAACGCTTAACTAGAATGGCCTAGGGAAAAAATACACTTACCTTTGTAATCGAGCGAGTTTCTACTTTCAGACTCAGCAGGAATTTTTGGGCTTGGTCAAACCGTTCGCAAGATATGGGAGTTTGAAGCTAAGAAATGGTTGAGAAGGCAACAAATTTTTCGCACTTCTGTTGCTCCAAACGCTTAACCAGAATGGCCTAGGGAAAAACTACACATACCATTGTAATCGGTAGAGTTTCTACCTTCAGACGCAACAGGAATTTTTGGGTTTGGTCAATCCGGTCGCGAGATATGGGAGTTTGAAGCTAAGAAATGCTTGAGAAGGCAACAAATTGTTCGCAATTCTGCTGCTCCAAACGCTTAACCAGAATGGCCTAGAAAAAAAATACACATACCGTTGTAATCGGGTTAGTTTCTCCTTTCAGACGCAGCAGGAATTTCTGGGCTTGGTCATACCGATCGCGAGATATGGGAGTTTGAAGCTAAGAAATGGTTGAGAAGGCAACAAATTTTTCGCAATTCTGCTGCTCCAAACGATTAACCAGAATGGCCTAGAGAGAAAATACACATACCGTTGTAATCGGGCGAGTTTCTACTTTCAGATGCAGCAGGAATTTTTGGGTTTGGTCAATCCGTTCGCGAGAAATGGGAGTTTGAAGCTAAGAAGTGGTTGAGAAGGCAACAAATTTTGCGCACTTCTGCTGCTCCAAACGCTTAACCAGAATGGCCTAGGGGAAAAATACACATACCGTTGTAATCGGGCGAGTTTCTACTTTTAGATGCAAGAGGAATTTTTGGGCTTGGTCAATCCGTTCGCGAGATATGGGAGTTTGAAGCTAAGGAATGGTTGAGAAGGCAACAAATTTTTCACAATTATGCAGCTCCAATCGCTTAACCAGAATGGCCTAGAAAAAAATATACACACCGTTGTAATCGGGCGAGTTCCTACTTTCAGACGCAACCGGAATTTTTGGGTTTGGTCAATTCGTTCGCGAGACATGGGAGTTTGAAGCTAAGAAGTGGTTGAGAAGGCAACAAATTTTGCGCACTTCTGCTGCTCCAAACGCTTAACCAGAATGGCCTAGGGAAAAAATACACATACCGTTGTGATCGGGCGAGAATCTACTTTAAGATGCAACAGGAATTTTTGGGTTTGGTCAATCCGTTCACGAGATAAGGGAGCTTGAAGCTAAGAAATGGTTGAGAAGACAACAAATTTTGCGCACTTCTGCTGCCCCAAATGCTTAACCAGAAGGGCCTAGGGAAAAAATACACATACCGTTGTAATCGGGCGAGTTTCTACTTTCAGATGCAGCAGGAATTTTTGGGTTTGGTCAATCCGTTCGCGAGAAATGGGAGTTTGAAGCTAAGAAGTGGTTGAGAAGGCAACAAATTTTGCGCACTTCTGCTGCTCCAAACGCTTAACCAGAATGTCCTAGGGGAAAAATACATATACCGTTGTAATCGGGCGAGTTTCTACTTTTAGATGCAAGAGGAATTTTTGGGCTTGGTCAATCCGTTCGCGAGATATGGGAGTTTGAAGCTAAGGAATGGTTGAGAAGGCAACAAATTTTTCACAATTATGCAGCTCCAATCGCTTAACCAGAATGGCCTAGAAAAAAATATACACACCGTTGTAATCGGGCGAGTTCCTACTTTCAGACGCAACCGGAATTTTTGGGTTTGGTCAATTCGTTCGCGAGACATGGGAGTTTGAAGCTAAGAAGTGGTTGAGAAGGCAACAAATTTTGCGCACTTCTGCTGCTCCAAACGCTTAACCAGAATGGCCTAGGGAAAAAATACACATACCGTTGTGATCGGGCGAGAATCTACTTTAAGATGCAACAGGAATTTTTGGGTTTGGTCAATCCGTTCACGAGATATGGGAGCTTGAAGCTAAGAAATGGTTGAGAAGACAACAAATTTTGCGCACTTCTGCTGCCCCAAATGCTTAACCAGAAGGGCCTAGGGAAAAAATACACATACCGTTGTAATCGGGCGAGTTTCTACTTTCAGATGCAGCAGGAATTTTTGGGTTTGGTCAATCCGTTCGCGAGAAATGGGAGTTTGAAGCTAAGAAGTGGTTGAGAAGGCAACAAATTTTGCGCACTTCTGCTGCTCCAAACGCTTAACCAGAATGTCCTAGGGGAAAAATACACATACCGTTGTAATCGGGCGAGTTTCTACTTTTAGATGCAAGAGGAATTTTTGGGCTTGGTCAATCCGTTCGCGAGATATGGGAGATTGAAGCTAAGGAATGGTTGAGAAGGCAACAAATTTTTCACAATGATGCAGCTCCAATCGCTTAACCAGAATGGCCTAGAAAAAAATATAAACACCGTTGTAATCGGGCGAGTTCCTACTTTCAGACGCAACCGGAATTTTTGGGTTTCGTCAATTCGTTCGCGAGACATGGGAGTTTGAAGCTAAGAAGTGGTTGAGAAGGCAACAAATTTTGCGCACTTCTATTGCTCCAAACGCTTAACCAGAATGGCCTAGGGAAAAAATACACATACCGTTGTGATCGGGCGAGAATCTACTTTAAGATGCAACAGGAATTTTTGGGTTTGGTCAATCCGTTCACGAGATATGGGAGCTTGAAGCTAAGAAATGGTTGAGAAGACAACAAATTTTGCGCACTTCTGCTGCCCCAAATGCTTAACCAGAAGGGCCTAGGGAAGAAATTCATATACCGTTGTAATCGGGCGAGGTTCTACTTTCAGACGCAGCAGGAATTTTTAGGCTCGGTCAATCCGTTCGCGAGATATGGGAGTTTGAAGCTAAGAAATAGTTGAGAAGGCAACAAATTATTCGCAATTCTGCTGCTCCAAACGCTTAACCAGAATGGCCTAGGGAAAAAATACACATACCGTTGTGATCGGGCGAGAATCTACTTTAAGATGCAACAGGAATTTTTGGGTTTGGTCAATCCGTTCACGAGATATGGGAGCTTGAAGCTAAGAAATGGTTGAGAAGACAACAAATTTTGCGCACTTCTGCTGCCCCAAATGCTTAACCAGAAGGGCCTAGGGAAAAAATACACATACCGTTGTAATCGGGCGAGTTTCTACTTTCAGATGCAGCAGGAATTTTTGGGTTTGGTCAATCCGTTCGCGAGAAATGGGAGTTTGAAGCTAAGAAGTGGTTGAGAAGGCAACAAATTTTGCGCACTTCTGCTGCTCCAAACGCTTAACCAGAATGTCCTAGGGGAAAAATACACATACCGTTGTAATCGGGCGAGTTTCTACTTTTAGATGCAAGAGGAATTTTTGGGCTTGGTCAATCCGTTCGCGAGATATGGGAGATTGAAGCTAAGGAATGGTTGAGAAGGCAACAAATTTTTCACAATGATGCAGCTCCAATCGCTTAACCAGAATGGCCTAGAAAAAAATATAAACACCGTTGTAATCGGGCGAGTTCCTACTTTCAGACGCAACCGGAATTTTTGGGTTTCGTCAATTCGTTCGCGAGACATGGGAGTTTGAAGCTAAGAAGTGGTTGAGAAGGCAACAAATTTTGCGCACTTCTATTGCTCCAAACGCTTAACCAGAATGGCCTAGGGAAAAAATACACATACCGTTGTGATCGGGCGAGAATCTACTTTAAGATGCAACAGGAATTTTTGGGTTTGGTCAATCCGTTCACGAGATATGGGAGCTTGAAGCTAAGAAATGGTTGAGAAGACAACAAATTTTGCGCACTTCTGCTGCCCCAAATGCTTAACCAGAAGGGCCTAGGGAAGAAATTCATATACCGTTGTAATCGGGCGAGGTTCTACTTTCAGACGCAGCAGGAATTTTTAGGCTCGGTCAATCCGTTCGCGAGATATGGGAGTTTGAAGCTAAGAAATAGTTGAGAAGGCAACAAATTATTCGCAATTCTGCTGCTCCAAACGCTTAACCAGAATGGCCTAGGGAAAAAATACACATACCGTTGTGATCGGGCGAGAATCTACTTTAAGATGCAACAGGAATTTTTGGGTTTGGTCAATCCGTTCACGAGATATGGGAGCTTGAAGCTAAGAAATGGTTGAGAAGACAACAAATTTTGCGCACTTCTGCTGCCCCAAATGCTTAACCAGAAGGGCCTAGGGAAAAAATACACATACCGTTGTAATCGGGCGAGTTTCTACCTTTAGATGCAAGAGGAATTTTTGGGTTTCGTCAATCCGTTCGCGAGACATGGGAGTTTGAAGCTAAGAATTGGTGGAGAAGGCAAAAAATTTTGCGCAATTCTGCTGCTCCAAACGCTTAACCAGAATGGCCTAGGGAAAAAATACACATACCGTTGTAATCGGGCGAGGTTCTGCTTTCAGACGCAGCAGGAATTCTTGGGCTCGGTCAATCCGTTCGCGAGATATGGGAGTTTGAAGCTAAGAAATGGTTGAGAAGACAACAAATTTTGCGCAATTCTGCTGCCCAAACGCTTAACCAGAATGGCCTAGGGAAAAAATACACATACCGTTGTAATCGGTAGAGTTTCTACCTTCAGACGCAACAGGAATTTTTCGGTTTTGTCAATCCGTTCGCGAGATATGGGAGTTTGAAGCTAAGAAATGGTTGAGAAGGCAACAAATTTTTCGCACTTCTGCTGCTCCAAACGCTTAACCAGGACGGCCTAGGGAAAAAATACACATACCGTTGTAATCGGGCTAGTTTCTACTTTTAGATGCAAGAGGAATTTTTGGGCGTGGTCAATCCGTTCGCGAGATATGGGAGTATGAAGCTAAGAAATGGTTGAGAAGGCAACAAATTTTTCGCACTTCTGCTGCTCCAAACGCTTAACCAGAATGGCCTAGGGGAAAAATACACATACCGTTGTAATCGGGCGAGTTTCTACATTTAGATGCAAGAGGAATTTTTGGGCGTGGTCAATCCGTTCGCGAGAGATGGGAGTTTGAAGCTAAGAAATGGTTGAGAAGGCAACAAATTTTTCGCACTTCTGCTGCTCCAAACGCTTAACCAGAATGTCCTAGGGGAAAAATACACATACCGTTGTAATCGGGCGAGTTTCTACTTTTAGATACAAGAGGAATTTTTGGGTTTCGTCAATCCGTTCGCGAGACATGGGAGTTTGAAGCTAAGAATTGGTGGAGAAGACAAAAAATTTTGCGCACTTCTGCTGCTCCAAACGCTTAACCAGAATGGCCTAGGGAAAAAATACACATACCGTTGTGATCGGGCGAGAATCTACTTTAAGATGCAACAGGAATTTTTGGGTTTGGTCAATCCGTTCACGAGATATGGGAGCTTGAAGCTAGGAAATGGTTGAGAAGACAACAAATTTTGCGCAATTCTGCTGCTCCAAATGCTTAACCAGAAGGGCCTAGGGAAAAAATACACATACCGTTGTAATCGGGCGAGTTTCTACTTTCAGATGCAGCAGGAATTTTTGGGTTTGGTCAATCCGTTCGCGAGAAATGGGAGTTTGAAGCTAAGAAATGGTTGAGAAAGCAACAAATTTTTCGTACTTCTGCTGCTCCAAACGCTTAACCAGAATGGCCTAGGGAAAAAATACACTTACCTTTGTAATCGAGCGAGTTTCTACTTTCAGACTCAGCAGGAATTTTTGGGCTTGGACAAACCGTTCGCAAGATATGGGAGTTTGAAGCTAAGAAATGGTTGAGAAGGCAACAAATTTTTCGCACTTCTGTTGCTCCAAACGCTTAACCAGAATGGCCTAGGGAAAAACTACACATACCATTGTAATCGGTAGAGTTTCTACCTTCAGACGCAACAGGAATTTTTGGGTTTGGTCAATCCGCTCGCGAGATATGGGAGTTTGAAGCTAAGAAATGCTTGAGAAGGCAACAAATTGTTCGCAATTCTGCTGCTCCAAACGCTTAACCAGAATGGCCTAGAAAAAAAATACACATACCGTTGTAATCGGGTTAGTTTCTCCTTTCAGACGCAGCAGGAATTTCTGGGCTTGGTCATACCGATCGCGAGATATGGGAGTTTGAAGCTAAGAAATGGTTGAGAAGGCATCAAATTTTTCGCAATTCTGCTGCTCCAAACGCTTAACCAGAATGGCCTAGAGAGAAAATACACATACCGTTGTAATCGGGCGAGTTTCTACTTTCAGATGCAGCAGGAATTTTTGGGTTTGGTCAATCCGTTCGCGAGAAATGGGAGTTTGAAGCTAAGAAGTGGTTGAGAAGGCAACAAATTTTGCGCACTTCTGCTGCTCCAAACGCTTAACCAGAATGTCCTAGGGGAAAAATACATATACCGTTGTAATCGGGCGAGTTTCTACTTTTAGATGCAAGAGGAATTTTTGGGCTTGGTCAATCCGTTCGCGAGATATGGGAGTTTGAAGCTAAGGAATGGTTGAGAAGGCAACAAATTTTTCACAATTATGCAGCTCCAATCGCTTAACCAGAATGGCCTAGAAAAAAATATACACACCGTTGTAATCGGGCGAGTTCCTACTTTCAGACGCAACCGGAATTTTTGGGTTTGGTCAATTCGTTCGCGAGACATGGGAGTTTGAAGCTAAGAAGTGGTTGAGAAGGCAACAAATTTTGCGCACTTCTGCTGCTCCAAACGCTTAACCAGAATGGCCTAGGGAAAAAATACACATACCGTTGTGATCGGGCGAGAATCTACTTTAAGATGCAACAGGAATTTTTGGGTTTGGTCAATCCGTTCACGAGATATGGGAGCTTGAAGCTAAGAAATGGTTGAGAAGACAACAAATTTTGCGCACTTCTGCTGCCCCAAATGCTTAACCAGAAGGGCCTAGGGAAAAAATACACATACCGTTGTAATCGGGCGAGTTTCTACTTTCAGATGCAGCAGGAATTTTTGGGTTTGGTCAATCCGTTCGCGAGAAATGGGAGTTTGAAGCTAAGAAGTGGTTGAGAAGGCAACAAATTTTGCGCACTTCTGCTGCTCCAAACGCTTAACCAGAATGTCCTAGGGGAAAAATACACATACCGTTGTAATCGGGCGAGTTTCTACTTTTAGATGCAAGAGGAATTTTTGGGCTTGGTCAATCCGTTCGCGAGATATGGGAGATTGAAGCTAAGGAATGGTTGAGAAGGCAACAAATTTTTCACAATTATGCAGCTCCAATCGCTTAACCAGAATGGCCTAGAAAAAAATATACACACCGTTGTAATCGGGCGAGTTCCTACTTTCAGACGCAACCGGAATTTTTGGGTTTGGTCAATTCGTTCGCGAGACATGGGAGTTTGAAGCTAAGAAGTGGTTGAGAAGGCAACAAATTTTGCGCACTTCTGCTGCTCCAAACGCTTAACCAGAATGTCCTAGGGGAAAAATACATATACCGTTGTAATCGGGCGAGTTTCTACTTTTAGATGCAAGAGGAATTTTTGGGCTTGGTCAATCCGTTCGCGAGATATGGGAGTTTGAAGCTAAGGAATGGTTGAGAAGGCAACAAATTTTTCACAATTATGCAGCTCCAATCGCTTAACCAGAATGGCCTAGAAAAAAATATACACACCGTTGTAATCGGGCGAGTTCCTACTTTCAGACGCAACCGGAATTTTTGGGTTTGGTCAATTCGTTCGCGAGACATGGGAGTTTGAAGCTAAGAAGTGGTTGAGAAGGCAACAAATTTTGCGCACTTCTGCTGCTCCAAACGCTTAACCAGAATGGCCTAGGGAAAAAATACACATACCGTTGTGATCGGGCGAGAATCTACTTTAAGATGCAACAGGAATTTTTGGGTTTGGTCAATCCGTTCACGAGATATGGGAGCTTGAAGCTAAGAAATGGTTGAGAAGACAACAAATTTTGCGCACTTCTGCTGCCCCAAATGCTTAACCAGAAGGGCCTAGGGAAAAAATACACATACCGTTGTAATCGGGCGAGTTTCTACTTTCAGATGCAGCAGGAATTTTTGGGTTTGGTCAATCCGTTCGCGAGAAATGGGAGTTTGAAGCTAAGAAGTGGTTGAGAAGGCAACAAATTTTGCGCACTTCTGCTGCTCCAAACGCTTAACCAGAATGTCCTAGGGGAAAAATACACATACCGTTGTAATCGGGCGAGTTTCTACTTTTAGATGCAAGAGGAATTTTTGGGCTTGGTCAATCCGTTCGCGAGATATGGGAGATTGAAGCTAAGGAATGGTTGAGAAGGCAACAAATTTTTCACAATTATGCAGCTCCAATCGCTTAACCAGAATGGCCTAGAAAAAAATATACACACCGTTGTAATCGGGCGAGTTCCTACTTTCAGACGCAACCGGAATTTTTGGGTTTGGTCAATTCGTTCGCGAGACATGGGAGTTTGAAGCTAAGAAGTGGTTGAGAAGGCAACAAATTTTGCGCACTTCTGCTGCTCCAAACGCTTAACCAGAATGGCCAAGGGAAAAAATACACATACCGTTGTGATCGGGCGAGAATCTACTTTAAGATGCAACAGGAATTTTTGGGTTTGGTCAATCCGTTCACGAGATATGGGAGCTTGAAGCTAAGAAATGGTTGAGAAGACAACAAATTTTGCGCACTTCTGCTGCCCCAAATGCTTAACCAGAAGGGCCTAGGGAAGAAATTCATATACCGTTGTAATCGGGCGAGGTTCTACTTTCAGACGCAGCAGGAATTTTTAGGCTCGGTCAATCCGTTCGCGAGATATGGGAGTTTGAAGCTAAGAAATAGTTGAGAAGGCAACAAATTATTCGCAATTCTGCTGCTCCAAACGCTTAACCAGAATGGCCTAGAAAAAAAATACACATACCGTTGTAATCGGGCGAGTATCTACTTTCAGATGCAAGAGGAATTTTTGGGCTTGGTCAATCCGTTCGCGAGATATGGGAGTTTGAAGCTAAGAAATGGTTGAGAAGGCAACAAATTATTCGCAATTCTGCTGCTCCAAACGCTTAACCAGAATGGCCTAGAAAAAAAATACACATACCGTTGTAATCGGGTTAGTTTCTACTTTCAGACGCAGCAGGAATTTCTGGGCTTGGTCAAACCGTTCGCGAGATATGGGAGTCTGAAGCTAAGAAATGCTTGAGAAGGCAACAAATTTTTCGCACTTCTGCTGCTCCAAACACTTAACCAGAATGACCTAGGGAAAAAATACACATACCGTTGTAATCGGGCGAGTATCTACTTTCAGATGCAAGAGTAATTTTTGGGTTTGGTTAATCCGTTCGCGAGATATGGGAGTTTGAAGCTAAGAAATGGTTGGGAAGGCAACAAATTTTTCGCAATTCTGCTGTTCCAAACGCTTTACCAGAATGGCCTAGGGAAGAAATTCATATACCGTTGTAATCGGGCGAGGTTCTACTTTCAGACGCAGCAGGAATTTTTGGGCTTGGTCAAACCGTTCGCAAGATATGGGAGTTTGAAGCTAAGAAATGGTTGAGAAGGCAACAAATTTTTCGCACTTCTGTTGCTCCAAACGCTTAACCAGAATGGCCTAGGGAAAAACTACACATACCATTGTAATCGGTAGAGTTTCTACCTTCAGACGCAACAGGAATTTTTGGGTTTGGTCAATCCGGTCGCGAGATATGGGAGTTTGAAGCTAAGAAATGGTTGAGAAGGCAACAAATTATTCGCAATTCTGCTGCTCCAAACGCTTAACCAGAGTGGCCTAGAAAAAAAATACACATACCGTTGTAATCGGGTTAGTTTCTACTTTCAGACGCAGCAGGAATTTCTGGGCTTGGTCAAACCGTTCGCGAGATATGGGAGTTTGAAGCTAAGAACTGGTTTAGAAGGCAACAAATTTTTCGCACTTCTGCTGCTCCAAACGCTTAACCAGAATGGCCTAGAGAAAAAATACACATACCGTTGTAATCGGGCTAGTTTCTACTTTTATATGCAAGAGGAATTTTTGGACTTGGTCAATCCGTTCGCGAGATATGGGAGTTTGAAGCTAAGAAATGCTTGAGAAGGCAACAAATTTTTCGCACTTCTGCTGCTCCAAACACTTAACCAGAATGACCTAGGGAAAAAATACACATACCGTTGTAATCGGGCGAGTATCTATTTTCAGATGCAAGAGTAATTTTTGGGTTTGGTTAATCCGTTCGCGAGATATGGGAGTTTGAAGCTAAGAAATGGTTGGGAAGGCAACAAATTTTTCGCAATTCTGCTGTTCCAAACGCTTTACCAGAATGGCCTAGGGAAGAAATTCATATACCGTTGTAATCGGGCGAGGTTCTACTTTCAGACGCAGCAGGAATTTTTGGGCTTGGTCAAACCGTTCGCAAGATATGGGAGTTTGAAGCTAAGAAATGGTTGAGAAGGCAACAAATTTTTCGCACTTCTGTTGCTCCAAACGCTTAACCAGAATGGCCTAGGGAAAAACTACACATACCATTGTAATCGGTAGAGTTTCTACCTTCAGACGCAACAGGAATTTTTGGGTTTGGTCAATCCGGTCGCGAGATATGGGAGTTTGAAACTAAGAAATGGTTGAGAAGGCAACAAATTATTCGCAATTCTGCTGCTCCAAACGCTTAACCAGAGTGGCCTAGAAAAAAAATACACATACCGTTGTAATCGGGTTAGTTTCTACTTTCAGACGCAGCAGGAATTTCTGGGCTTGGCCAAACCGTTCGCGAGATATGGGAGTTTGAAGCTAAGAACTGGTTTAGAAGGCAACAAATTTTTCGCACTTCTGCTGCTCCAAACGCTTAACCAGAATGGCCTAGAGAAAAAATACACATACCGTTGTAATCGGGCTAGTTTCTACTTTTATATGCAAGAGGAATTTTTGGACTTGGTCAATCCGTTCGCGAGATATGGGAGTTTGAAGCTAAGAAATGCTTGAGAAGGCAACAAATTTTTCGCAATTCTGCTGCTCCAAACGCTTAACCAGGACGGCCTGGGGAAAAAATACACATACCGTTGTAATCGGGCTAGTTTCTACTTTTAGATGCAAGAGGAATTTTTGGGCGTAGTCAATCCGTTCGCGAGATATGGGAGTTTGAAGCTAAGAAATGGTTGAGAAGGCAACAAATTTTTCGCACTTCTGCTGCTCCAAACGCTTAACCAGAATGTCCTAGGGGAAAAATACACATACCGTTGTTATCGGGCGAGTTTCTACCTTCAGATGCAAGAGGAATTTTTGGGTTTCGTCAATCCGTTCGCGAGACATGGGAGCTTGAAGCTAAGAATTGGTGGAGAAGGCAAAAAATTTTGCGCAATTCTGCTGCTCCAAACGCTTAACCAGAATGGCCTAGGGAAAAAATACACATACCGTTGTAATCGGGCGAGGTTCTGCTTTCAGACGCAGCAGGAATTTTTGGGCTCGGTCAATCCGTTCGCGAGATATGGGAGTTTGAAGCTAAGAAATGGTTGAGAAGACAACAAATTTTGCGCAATTCTGCTGCCCAAACGCTTAACCAGAATGGCCTAGGGAAAAAATACACATACCGTTGTAATCGGTAGAGTTTCTACCTTCAGACGCAACAGGAATTTTTCGGTTTTGTCAATCCGTTCGTGAGATATGGGAGTTTGAAGCTAAGAAATGGTTGAGAAGGCAACAAATTTTTCGCACTTCTGCTGCTCCAAACGCTTAACCAGGACGGCCTAGGGAAAAAATACACATACCGTTGTAATCGGGCTAGTTTCTACTTTTAGATGCAAGAGGAATTTTTGGGCGTGGTCAATCCGTTCGCGAGATATGAGAGTATGAAGCTAAGAAATGGTTGAGAAGGCAACAAATTTTTCGCACTTCTGCTGCTCCAAACGCTTAACCAGAATGGCCTAGGGGAAAAATACACATACCGTTGTAATCGGGCGAGTTTCTACTTTTAGATGCAAGAGGAATTTTTGGGCGTGGTCAATCCGTTCGCGAGAGATGGGAGTTTGAAGCTAAGAAATGGTTGAGAAGGCAACAAATTTTTCGCACATCTGCTGCTCCAAACGCTTAACCAGAATGTCCTAGGGGAGAAATACACATACCGTTGTAATCGGGCGAGTTTCTACTTTTAGATGCAAGAGGAATTTTTGGGTTTCGTCAATCCGTTCGCGAGACATGGGAGTTTGAAGCTAAGAATTGGTGGAGAAGGCAAAAAATTTTGCGCAATTCTGCTGCTCCAAACGCTTAACCAGAATGGCCTAGGGAAAAAATACACATACCGTTGTAATCGGGCGAGGTTCTGCTTTCAGACGCAGCAGGAATTTTTGGGCTCGGTCAATCCGTTCGCGAGATATGGGAGTTTGAAGCTAAGAAATGGTTGAGAAGACAACAAATTTTGCGCAATTCTGCTGCCCAAACGCTTAACCAGAATGGCCTAGGGAAAAAATACACATACCGTTGTAATCGGTAGAGTTTCTACCTTCAGACGCAACAGGAATTTTTCGGTTTTGTCAATCCGTTCGTGAGATATGGGAGTTTGAAGCTAAGAAATGGTTGAGAAGGCAACAAATTTTTCGCACTTCTGCTGCTCCAAACGCTTAACCAGGACGGCCTAGGGAAAAAATACACATACCGTTGTAATCGGGCTAGTTTCTACTTTTAGATGCAAGAGGAATTTTTGGGCGTGGTCAATCCGTTCGCGAGATATGAGAGTATGAAGCTAAGAAATGGTTGAGAAGGCAACAAATTTTTCGCACTTCTGCTGCTCCAAACGCTTAACCAGAATGGCCTAGGGGAAAAATACACATACCGTTGTAATCGGGCGAGTTTCTACTTTTAGATGCAAGAGGAATTTTTGGGCGTGGTCAATCCGTTCGCGAGAGATGGGAGTTTGAAGCTAAGAAATGGTTGAGAAGGCAACAAATTTTTCGCACTTCTGCTGCTCCAAACGCTTAACCAGAATGTCCTAGGGGAGAAATACACATACCGTTGTAATCGGGCGACTTTCTACTTTTAGATGCAAGAGGAATTTTTGGGTTTCGTCAATCCGTTCGCGAGACATGGGAGTTTGAAGCTAAGAATTGGTGG
Source organism: Ptiloglossa arizonensis (assembly GCF_051014685.1). Taxonomy (NCBI): domain Eukaryota; kingdom Metazoa; phylum Arthropoda; class Insecta; order Hymenoptera; family Colletidae; genus Ptiloglossa; species Ptiloglossa arizonensis. The sequence goes on from NW_027479811.1 coordinate 32,477, forward strand.
AGAAGACAAAAAATTTTGCGCACTTCTGCTGCTCCAAACGCTTAACCAGAAGGGCCTAGGGAAAAAATATACATACCGTTGTAATCGGGCGAGTTTCTACTTTCAGATGCAGCAGGAATTTTTGGGTTTGGTCAATCCGTTCGCGAGAAATGGGAGTTTGAAGCTAAGAAATGGTTGAGAAAGCAACAAATTTTTCGTACTTCTGCTGCTCCAAACGCTTAACCAGAATGGCCTAGGGAAAAACTACACATACCATTGTAATCGGTAGAGTTTCTACCTTCAGACGCAACAGGAATTTTTGGGTTTGGTCAATCCGGTCGCGAGATATGGGAGTTTGAAGCTAAGAAATGCTTGAGAAGTCAACAAATTATTCGCAATTCTGCTGCTCCAAACGCTTAACCAGAATGGCCTAGAAAAAAAATACACATACCGTTGTAATCGGGTTAGTTTCTCCTTTCAGACGCAGCAGGAATTTCTGGGCTTGGTCATACCGATCGCGAGATATGGGAGTTTGAAGCTAAGAAATGGTTGAGAAGGCAACAAATTTTTCGCAATTCTGCTGCTCCAAACGCTTAACCAGAATGGCCTAGAGAGAAAATACACATACCGTTGTAATCGGGCGAGTTTCTACTTTCAGATGCAGCAGGAATTTTTGGGTTTGGTCAATCCGTTCGCGAGAAATGGGAGTTTGAAGCTAAGAAGTGGTTGAGAAGGCAACAAATTTTGCGCACGTCTGCTGCTCCAAACGCTTAACCAGAATGTCCTAGGGGAAATATACACATACCGTTGTAATCGGGCGAGTTTCTACTTTTAGATGCAAGAGGAATTTTTGGGCTTGGTCAATCCGTTCGCGAGATATGGGAGTTTGAAGCTAAGGAATGGTTGAGAAGGCAACAAATTTTTCACAATTATGCAGCTCCAATCGCTTAACCAGAATGGCCTAGAAAAAAATATACACACCGTTGTAATCGGGCGAGTTCCTACTTTCAGACGCAACCGGAATTTTTGGGTTTGGTCAATTCGTTCGCGAGACATGGGAGTTTGAATCTAAGAAGTGGTTGAGAAGGCAACAAATTTTGCGCACTTCTGCTGCTCCAAACGCTTAACCAGAATGGCCTAGGGAAAAAATACACATACCGTTGTAATCGGTAGAGTTTCTACCTTCAGACGCAACAGGAATTTTTCGGTTTTGTCAATCCGTTCGCGAGATATGGGAGTTTGAAGCTAAGAAATGGTTGAGAAGGCAACAAATTTTTCGCATTTCTGCTGCTCCAAACGCTTAACCAGGACGGCCTAGGGAAAAAATACACATACCGTTGTAATCGGGCTAGTTTCTACTTTTAGATGCAAGAGGAATTTTTGGGCGTGGTCAATCCGTTCGCGAGATATGGGAGTATGAAGCTAAGAAATGGTTGAAAAGGCAACAAATTTTTCGCACTTCTGCTGCTCCAAACGCTTAACCAGAATGGCCTAGGGGAAAAATACACATACCGTTGTAATCGGGCGAGTTTCTACTTTTAGATGCAAGAGGAATTTTTGGGCGTGGTCAATCCGTTCGCGAGAGATGGGAGTTTGAAGCTAAGAAATGGTTGAGAAGGCAACAAATTTTTCGCACTTCTGCTGCTCCAAACGCTTAACCAGAATGTCCTAGGGGAAAAATACACATACCGTTGTAATCGGGCGAGTTTCTACTTTTAGATGCAAGAGGAATTTTTGGGTATGGTCAATCCGTTCGCGAGAAATGGGAGTTTGAAGCTAAGAAATGGTTGAGAAAGCAACAAATTTTTCGTACTTCTGCTGCTCCAAACGCTTAACCAGAATGGCCTAGGGAAAAAATACACATACCGTTTTGATCGGGCGAGAATCTACTTTAAGATGCAACAGGAATTTTTGGGTTTGGTCAATCCGTTCACGAGATATGGGAGCTTGAAGCTAAGAAATGGTTGAGAAGACAACAAATTTTGCGCACTTCTGCTGCTCCAAACGCTTAACCAGAATGTCCTAGGGGAAAAATACACATACCGTTGTAATCGGGCGAGTTTCTACTTTTAGATGCAAGAGGAATTTTTGGGCTTGGTCAATCCGTTCGCGAGATATGGGAGTTTGAAGCTAAGGAATGGTTGAGAAGGCAACAAATTTTTCACAATTATGCAGCTCCAATCGCTTAACCAGAATGGCCTAGAAAAAAATATACACACCGTTGTAATCGGGCGAGTTCCTACTTTCAGACGCAACCGGAATTTTTGGGTTTGGTCAATTCGTTCGCGAGACATGGGAGTTTGAAGCTAAGAAGTGGTTGAGAAGGCAACAAATTTTGCGCACTTCTGCTGCTCCAAACGCTTAACCAGAATGGCCTAGGGAAAAAATACACATACCGTTGTAATCGGGCGAGTTTCTACTTTCACATGCAGCAGGAATTTTTGGGTTTGGTCAATCCGTTCGCGAGAAATGGGAGTTTGAAGCTAAGAAATGGTTGAGAAAGCAACAAATTTTTCGTACTTCTGCTGCTCCAAACGCTTAACCAGAATTGCCTAGGGAAAAAATACACTTACCTTTGTAATCGGGCGAGTTTCTACTTTCAGACGCAGCAGGAATTTTTGGGCTTGGTCAAACCGTTCGCAAGATATGGGAGTTTGAAGCTAAGAAATGGTTGAGAAGGCAACAAATTTTTCGCTCTTCTGCTGCTCCAAACGCTTAACCAGAATGGCCTAGGGGAAAAATACACATACCGTTGTAATCGGGCGAGTTTCTACTTTTAGATGCAAGAGGAATTTTTGGGTTTCGTCAATCCGTTCGCGAGACATGGGAGCTTGAAGCTAAGAATTGCTGGAGAAGGCACAAAATTTTGCGCACTTCTGCTGCTCCAAACGCTTAACCAGAATGGCCTAGGGAAAAAATACACATACAGTTGTAATCGGTCGAGTATCTACTTTCAGATTCAAGAGGAATTTTTGGGCTTGGTCAATCCGTTCGCGAGATATGGGAGTTTGAAGCTAAGAAATGGTTGAGAAGGCAACAAATTATTCGCAATTCTGCTGCTCCAAACGCTTAACCAGAATGGCCTAGAAAAAAAATACACATACCGTTGTAATCGGGTTAGTTTCTACTTTCAGACGCAGCAGGAATTTCTGGGCTTGGTCAAACCGATCGCGAGATATGGGAGTTTGAAGCTAAGAAATGGTTGAGAAGGCAACAAATTTTTCGCACTTCTGCTGCTCCAATCGCTTAACCAGAATGGCCTAGAGAAAAAATACACATACTGTTGTAATCGGGCTAGTTTCTACTTTTAGATGCAAGAGGAATTTTTGGGCTTGGTCAATCCGTTCGCGAGATATGGGAGTTTGAAGCTAAGAAATGCTTGAGAAGGCAACAAATTTTTCGCACTTCTGCTGCTCCAAACGCTTAACCAGGAAGGCCTAGGGAAAAAATACACATACCGTTGTAATCGGGCTAGTTTCTGCTTTTAAATGCAAGAGGAATTTTTGGGCGTGGTCAATCCGTTCGCGAGATATGGGAGTTTGAAGCTAAGAAATGGTTGAGAAGGCAACAAATTTTTCGCACTTCTGCTGCTCCAAACGCTTAACCAGGACGGTCTAGGGACAAAATACACATACCGTTGTAATCGGGTTAGTTTCTACTTTCAGACGCAGCAGGAATTTCTGGGCTTGATCAAACCGTTCGCGAGATATGGGAGTTTGAAGCCAAGAAATGCTTGAGAAGGCAACAAATTTTTCGCACTTCTGCTGCTCCAAACGCTTAACCAGGACGGCCTAGGGAAAAAATACACATACCGTTGTAATCGGGCTAGTTTCTACTTTTAGATGCAAGAGGAATTTTTGGGCGTGGTCAATCCGTTCGCGAGATATGGGAGTTTGAAACTGAGAAATGGTTGAGAAGGCAACAAATTTTTCGCACTTCTGCTGCTCCAAACGCTTAACCAGAATGGCCTAGAGAAAAAATACACATACCGTTGTAATCGGGCTAGTTTCTACTTTTAGATGCAAGAGGAATTTTTGGGCTTGGTCAATCCGTTCGCGAGATATGGGAGTTTGAAGCTAAGAAATGCTTGAGAAGGCAACAAATTTTTCACACTTCTGCTGCTCCAAACGCTTAACCAGGACGGCCTAGGGAAAAAATACACATACTGTTGTAATCGGGCTAGTTTCTACTTTTAGATGCAAGAGGAATTTTTGGGCGTCGTCAATCCGTTCGCGAGATATGGGAGTTTGAAGCTAAGAAATGGTTGAGAAGGCAACAAATTTTTCGCACTTCTGCTGCTCCAAACGCTTAACCAGAATGGCCTAGAGGAAAAATACACATACCGTTGTAATCGGGCGAGTTTCTACTTTTAGATGCAAGAGGAATTTTTTGGTTTCGTCAATCCGTTCGCGAGACGTGGGAGTTTGAAGCTAAGAATTGGTGGAAAAGGCAAAAAATTTTGCGCACTTCTGCTACTCCAAACGCTTAACCAGAATGGCCTAGGGAAAAAATACACATACCGTTGTAATCGGGCGAGTATCTACTTTCAGATGCAAGAGGAATTTAGGTGCTTGGTCAATACGTTCGCGAGATATGGGAGTTTGAAGCTAAGAAATGGTTGAGAATGCAACAAATTATTCGCAATTCTGCTGCTCCAAACGCTTAACCAGAATGGCCTAGAAAAAAAATACACCTACCTTTGTAATCGGGTTAGTTTCTACTTTCAGACGCAGCAGAAATTTCTGGGCTTGGTCAAACCGTTCGCGAGATATGGGAGTTTGAAGCTAAGAAATGGTTGAGAAGGCACAAAATTTTGCGCACTTCTGCTGCTCCAAACGCTTAACCAGAATGTCCTAGGGAAAAAATACACATACCGTTGTAATCGGGCGAGGTTCTACTTTCAGACGCAGCAGGAATTTTTGGGCTCGGTCAATCCGTTCGCGAGATATGGGAGTTTGAAGCTAAGAAATGGTTGAGAAGGCAACAAATTTTTCGCACTTCCGCTGCTCCAAACGCTTAACCAGAATGGCCTATGTAAAAAATACACATACCGTTGTAATCGGGCGAGAATCTACTTTCAGAAGCAAGAGAAATTTTTGGGCTTGGTCAATCCGTTCGCGAGATATGGGGGTTTGAAGCTAAGGAATGGTTGAGAAGGCAACAAATTTTTCGCAATTATGCAGCTCTTTACGCTTAACCAGAATGGCCTAGAAAAAAATATACACACCGTTGTAATCGGGCAAGTTCCTACTTTCAGACGCAACCGGAATTTTTGGGTTTGGTCAATTCGTTCGCGAGACATGGGAGTTTGAAGCTAAGAAGTGGTTGAGAAAGCAACAAATTTTTCGTACTTCTGCTGTTCCAAACGCTTAACCAGAATGGCCTAGGGAAAAAATACATATACCGTTGTAATCGGGCGAGGTTCTATTTTCAGACGCAGCAGGAATTTTTGGGCTCGGTCAATCCGTTCGCGAGATATGGGAGTTTGAAGCTAAGAAATGGTTGAGAAGGCAACAAATTTTGCGCAATTCGGCTGCCCAAACGCTTGACCAGAATGGCCTAGGGAAAAAATACACATACCGTTGCAATCGGGCGAGTTCCTACTTTCAGAAGCAACATGAATTTTTCGGTTTTGTCAATCCGTTCGCGAGATATGGGAGTTTGAAGCTAAGAAATGGTTGAGAAGGCAACAAATTTTTCGTACTTCTGCTGCTCCAAACGCTTAACCAGAATTGCCTAGGGAAAAAATACACATACCATTGTAATCGGGCGAGTATCTACTTTCAGATGCAAGAGGAATTTTTGGGCTTGGTCAATCCGTTCGCGAGATATGGGAGTTTGAAGCCAAGAAATGGTTGTGAAGGCAACAAATTATTCGCAATTCTGCTGCTCCAAACGCTTAACCAGAATGGCCTAGAGAAAAAAAAACACATACCGTTGTAATCGGGCTAGTTTCTACTTTTAGATGCAAGAGGAATTTTTGGACTTGGTCAATCCGTTCGCGAGATATGGGAGTTTGAAGCTAAGAAATGCTTGAGAAGGCAACAAATTTTTCGCACTTCTGCTGCTCCAAACGCTTAACCAGGACGGCCTAGGGAAAAACACACATACCGTTGTAATCGGGCTTGTTTCTACTTTTAGATGCAAGCGGAATTTTTGGGCGTGGTCAATCCGTTCGCGAGATATGGGAGTTTGAAGCTAAGAAATGGTTGAGAAGGCAACAAATTTTTCGCACTTCTGCTGCTCCAAACGCTTAACCAGAATGTCCTAGGGGAAAAATACACATACCGTTGTAATCGGGCGAGTTTCTACTTTTAGATGCAAGAGGAATTTTTGGGTTTCGTCAATCCGTTCGCGAGACATGGGAGTTTGAAGCTAAGAATTGGTGGAGAAGACAAAAAATTTTGCGCACTTCTGCTGCTCCAAACGCTTAACCAGAATGTCCTAGGGGAAAAATACACATACCGTTGTAATCGGCCGAGTTTCTACTTTTAGATGCAAGAGGAATTTTTGGGCTTGGTCAATCCGTTCGCGAGATATGGGAGTTTGAAGCTAAGGAATGGTTGAGAAGGCAACAAATTTTTCACAATTATGCAGCTCCCAACGCTTAACCAGAATGGCCTAGAAAAAAATATACACACCGTTGTAATCGGACGAGTTCCTACTTTCAGAAGCAACCGGAATTTTTGGGTTTGGTCAATTCGTTCGCGAGACATGGGAGTTTGAAGCTAAGAAGTGGTTGAGAAGGCAACAAATTTTGCGCACTTCTGCTGCTCCAAACGCTTAACCAGAGTGGCCTAGGGAAAAAATACACATACCGTTGTGATCGGGCGAGAATCTACTTTAAGATGCAACAGGAATTTTTGGGTTTGGTCAATCCGTTCACGAGATATGGGAGCTTGAAGCTAAGAAATGGTTGAGAAGACAACAAATTTTGCGCAATTCTGCTGCTCCAAATGCTTAACCAGAAGGGCCTAGGGAAAAAATACACATACCGTTGTAATCGGGCGAGTTTCTACTTTCAGATGCAGCAGGAATTTTTGGGTTTGGTCAATCCGTTCGCGAGAAATGGGAGTTTGAAGCTAAGAAATGGTTGAGAAAGCAACAAATTTTTCGTACTTCTGCTGCTCCAAACGCTTAACCAGAATGGCCTAGGGAAAAAATACACTTACCTTTGTAATCGGGCGAGTTTCTACTTTCAGATGCAGCAGGAATTTTTGGGTATGGTCAATCCGTTCGCGAGAAATGGGAGTTTGAAGCTAAGAAATGGTTGAGAAAGCAACAAATTTTTCGTACTTCTGCTGCTCCAAACGCTTAACCAGAATGGCCTAGGGAAAAAATACACTTACCTTTGTAATCGGGCGAGTTTCTACTTTCAGATGCAGCAGGAATTTTTGGGTTTGGTCAATCCGTTCGCGAGAAATGGGAGTTTGAAGCTAAGAAGTGGTTGAGAAGGCAACAAATTTTGCGCACTTCTGCTGCTCCAAACGCTTAACCAGAATGTCCTAGGGGAAAAATACACATACCGTTGTAATCGGGCGAGTTTCTACTTTTAGATGCAAGAGGAATTTTTGGGCTTGGTCAATCCGTTCGCGAGATATGGGAGTTTGAAGCTAAGAAATGCTTGAGAAGGCAACAAATTATTCGCAATTCTGCTGCTCCAAACGCTTAACCAGAATGGCCTAGAAAAAAAATACACATACCGTTGTAATCGGGTTAGTTTCTCCTTTCAGACGCAGCAGGAATTTCTGGGCTTGGTCATACCGATCGCGAGATATGGGAGTTTGAAGCTAAGAAATGGTTGAGAAGGCAACAAATTTTTCGCAATTCTGCTGCTCCAAACGCTTAACCAGAATGGCCTAGAGAGAAAATACACATACCGTTGTAATCGGGCGAGTTTCTACTTTCAGATGCAGCAGGAATTTTTGGGTTTGGTCAATCCGTTCGCGAGAAATGGGAGTTTGAAGCTAAGAAGTGGTTGAGAAGGCAACAAATTTTGCGCACTTCTGCTGCTCCAAACGCTTAACCAGAATGTCCTAGGGGAAAAATACACAAACCGTTGTAATCGGGCGAGTCTCTACTTTTAGATGCAAGAGGAATTTTTGGGCTTGGTCAATCCGTTCGCGAGATATGGGAGTTTGAAGCTAAGGAATGGTTGAGAAGGCAACAAATTTTTCACAATTATGCAGCTCCAATCGCTTAACCAGAATGGCCTAGAAAAAAATATACACACCGTTGTAATCGGGCGAGTTCCTACTTTCAGACGCAACCGGAATTTTTGGGTTTGGTCAATTCGTTCGTGAGACATGGGAGTTTGAAGCTAAGAAGTGGTTGAGAAGGCAACAAATTTTGCGCACTTCTGCTGCTCCAAACGCTTAACCAGTATGGCCTAGGGAAAAAATACACATACCGTTGTGATCGGGCGAGAATCTACTTTAAGATGCAACAGGAATTTTTGGGTTTGGTCAATCCGTTCACGAGATATGGGAGCTCGAAGCTAAGAAATGGTTGAGAAGACAACAAATTTTGCGCACTTCTGCTGCCCCAAATGCTTAACCAGAATGGCCTAGAGAGAAAATACACATACCGTTGTAATCGGGCGAGTTTCTACTTTCAGATGCAGCAGGAATTTTTGGGTTTGGTCAATCCGTTCGCGAGAAATGGGAGTTTGAAGATAAGAAATGGTTGAGAAAGCAACAAATTTTTCGTACTTCTGCTGCTCCAAACGCTTAACCAGAATTGCCTAGGGAAAAAATACACTTACCTTTGTAATCGGGCGAGTTTCTACTTTCAGACGCAGCAGGAATTTTTGGGCTTGGTCAAACCGTTCGCAAGATATGGGAGTTTGAAGCTAAGAAATGGTTGAGAAGGCAACAAATTTTTCGCTCTTCTGCTGCTCCAAACGCTTAACCAGAATGGCCTAGGGGAAAAATACACATACCGTTGTAATCGGGCGAGTTTCTACTTTTAGATGCAAGAGGAATTTTTGGGTTTCGTCAATCCGTTCGCGAGACATGGGAGTTTGAAGCTAAGAATTGCTGGAGAAGGCACAAAATTTTGCGCACTTCTGCTGCTCCAAACGCTTAACCAGAATGGCCTAGGGAAAAAATACACATACCATTGTAATCGGGCGAGTATCTACTTTTAGATGCAAGAGGAATTTTTGGGCTTGGTCAATCCGTTCGCGAGATATGGGAGTTTGAAGCTAAGAAATGCTTGAGAAGGCAACAAATTTTTCGCACTTCTGCTGCTCCAAACGCTTAACCAGGAAGGCCTAGGGAAAAAATACACATACCGTTGTAATCGGGCTAGTTTCTGCTTTTAAATGCAAGAGGAATTTTTGGGCGTGGTCAATCCGTTCGCGAGATATGGGAGTTTGAAGCTAAGAAATGGTTGAGAAGGCAACAAATTTTTCGCACTTCTGCTGCTCCAAACGCTTAACCAGGACGGTCTAGGGACAAAATACACATACCGTTGTAATCGGGTTAGTTTCTACTTTCAGACGCAGCAGGAATTTCTGGGCTTGATCAAACCATTCGCGAGATATGGGAGTTTGAAGCCAAGAAATGCTTGAGAAGGCAACAAATTTTTCGCACTTCTGCTGCTCCAAACGCTTAACCAGGACGGCCTAGGGAAAAAATACACATACCGTTGTAATCGGGCTAGTTTCTACTTTTAGATGCAAGAGGAATTTTTGGGCGTGGTCAATCCGTTCGCGAGATATGGGAGTTTGAAACTGAGAAATGGTTGAGAAGGCAACAAATTTTTCGCACTTCTGCTGCTCCAAACGCTTAACCAGAATGGCCTAGAGAAAAAATACACATACCGTTGTAATCGGGCTAGTTTCTACTTTTAGATGCAAGAGGAATTTTTGGGCTTGGTCAATCCGTTCGCGAGATATGGGAGTTTGAAGCTAAGAAATGCTTGAGAAGGCAACAAATTTTTCACACTTCTGCTGCTCCAAACGCTTAACCAGGACGGCCTAGGGAAAAAATACACATACTGTTGTAATCGGGCTAGTTTCTACTTTTAGATGCAAGAGGAATTTTTGGGCGTCGTCAATCCGTTCGCGAGATATGGGAGTTTGAAGCTAAGAAATGGTTGAGAAGGCAACAAATTTTTCGCACTTCTGCTGCTCCAAACGCTTAACCAGAATGGCCTAGAGGAAAAATACACATACCGTTGTAATCGGGCGAGTTTCTACTTTTAGATGCAAGAGGAATTTTTTGGTTTCGTCAATCCGTTCGCGAGACGTGGGAGTTTGAAGCTAAGAATTGGTGGAAAAGGCAAAAAATTTTGCGCACTTCTGCTACTCCAAACGCTTAACCAGAATGGCCTAGGGAAAAAATACACATACCGTTGTAATCGGGCGAGTATCTACTTTCAGATGCAAGAGGAATTTAGGTGCTTGGTCAATACGTTCGCGAGATATGGGAGTTTGAAGCTAAGAAATGGTTGAGAATGCAACAAATTATTCGCAATTCTGCTGCTCCAAACGCTTAACCAGAATGGCCTAGAAAAAAAATACACCTACCTTTGTAATCGGGTTAGTTTCTACTTTCAGACGCAGCAGAAATTTCTGGGCTTGGTCAAACCGTTCGCGAGATATGGGAGTTTGAAGCTAAGAAATGGTTGAGAAGGCACAAAATTTTGCGCACTTCTGCTGCTCCAAACGCTTAACCAGAATGTCCTAGGGAAAAAATACACATACCGTTGTAATCGGGCGAGGTTCTACTTTCAGACGCAGCAGGAATTTTTGGGCTCGGTCAATCCGTTCGCGAGATATGGGAGTTTGAAGCTAAGAAATGGTTGAGAAGGCAACAAATTTTTCGCACTTCCGCTGCTCCAAACGCTTAACCAGAATGGCCTAGGTAAAAAATACACATACCGTTGTAATCGGGCGAGAATCTACTTTCAGAAGCAAGAGAAATTTTTGGGCTTGGTCAATCCGTTCGCGAGATATGGGGGTTTGAAGCTAAGGAATGGTTGAGAAGGCAACAAATTTTTCGCAATTATGCAGCTCTTTACGCTTAACCAGAATGGCCTAGAAAAAAATATACACACCGTTGTAATCGGGCAAGTTCCTACTTTCAGACGCAACCGGAATTTTTGGGTTTGGTCAATTCGTTCGCGAGACATGGGAGTTTGAAGCTAAGAAGTGGTTGAGAAAGCAACAAATTTTTCGTACTTCTGCTGTTCCAAACGCTTAACCAGAATGGCCTAGGGAAAAAATACATATACCGTTGTAATCGGGCGAGGTTCTATTTTCAGACGCAGCAGGAATTTTTGGGCTCGGTCAATCCGTTCGCGAGATATGGGAGTTTGAAGCTAAGAAATGGTTGAGAAGGCAACAAATTTTGCGCAATTCGGCTGCCCAAACGCTTGACCAGAATGGCCTAGGGAAAAAATACACATACCGTTGCAATCGGGCGAGTTCCTACTTTCAGAAGCAACATGAATTTTTCGGTTTTGTCAATCCGTTCGCGAGATATGGGAGTTTGAAGCTAAGAAATGGTTGAGAAGGCAACAAATTTTTCGTACTTCTGCTGCTCCAAACGCTTAACCAGAATTGCCTAGGGAAAAAATACACATACCATTGTAATCGGGCGAGTATCTACTTTCAGATGCAAGAGGAATTTTTGGGCTTGGTCAATCCGTTCGCGAGATATGGGAGTTTGAAGCCAAGAAATGGTTGTGAAGGCAACAAATTATTCGCAATTCTGCTGCTCCAAACGCTTAACCAGAATGGCCTAGAGAAAAAAAAACACATACCGTTGTAATCGGGCTAGTTTCTACTTTTAGATGCAAGAGGAATTTTTGGACTTGGTCAATCCGTTCGCGAGATATGGGAGTTTGAAGCTAAGAAATGCTTGAGAAGGCAACAAATTTTTCGCACTTCTGCTGCTCCAAACGCTTAACCAGGACGGCCTAGGGAAAAACACACATACCGTTGTAATCGGGCTTGTTTCTACTTTTAGATGCAAGCGGAATTTTTGGGCGTGGTCAATCCGTTCGCGAGATATGGGAGTTTGAAGCTAAGAAATGGTTGAGAAGGCAACAAATTTTTCGCACTTCTGCTGCTCCAAACGCTTAACCAGAATGTCCTAGGGGAAAAATACACATACCGTTGTAATCGGGCGAGTTTCTACTTTTAGATGCAAGAGGAATTTTTGGGTTTCGTCAATCCGTTCGCGAGACATGGGAGTTTGAAGCTAAGAATTGGTGGAGAAGACAAAAAATTTTGCGCACTTCTGCTGCTCCAAACGCTTAACCAGAATGTCCTAGGGGAAAAATACACATACCGTTGTAATCGGCCGAGTTTCTACTTTTAGATGCAAGAGGAATTTTTGGGCTTGGTCAATCCGTTCGCGAGATATGGGAGTTTGAAGCTAAGGAATGGTTGAGAAGGCAACAAATTTTTCACAATTATGCAGCTCCCAACGCTTAACCAGAATGGCCTAGAAAAAAATATACACACCGTTGTAATCGGACGAGTTCCTACTTTCAGACGCAACCGGAATTTTTGGGTTTGGTCAATTCGTTCGCGAGACATGGGAGTTTGAAGCTAAGAAGTGGTTGAGAAGGCAACAAATTTTGCGCACTTCTGCTGCTCCAAACGCTTAACCAGAGTGGCCTAGGGAAAAAATACACATACCGTTGTGATCGGGCGAGAATCTACTTTAAGATGCAACAGGAATTTTTGGGTTTGGTCAATCCGTTCACGAGATATGGGAGCTTGAAGCTAAGAAATGGTTGAGAAGACAACAAATTTTGCGCAATTCTGCTGCTCCAAATGCTTAACCAGAAGGGCCTAGGGAAAAAATACACATACCGTTGTAATCGGGCGAGTTTCTACTTTCAGATGCAGCAGGAATTTTTGGGTTTGGTCAATCCGTTCGCGAGAAATGGGAGTTTGAAGCTAAGAAATGGTTGAGAAAGCAACAAATTTTTCGTACTTCTGCTGCTCCAAACGCTTAACCAGAATGGCCTAGGGAAAAAATACACTTACCTTTGTAATCGGGCGAGTTTCTACTTTCAGATGCAGCAGGAATTTTTGGGTATGGTCAATCCGTTCGCGAGAAATGGGAGTTTGAAGCTAAGAAATGGTTGAGAAAGCAACAAATTTTTCGTACTTCTGCTGCTCCAAACGCTTAACCAGAATGTCCTAGGGGAAAAATACACATACCGTTGTAATCGGGCGAGTTTCTACTTTTAGATGCAAGAGGAATTTTTGGGCTTGGTCAATCCGTTCGCGAGATATGGGAGTTTGAAGCTAAGAAATGCTTGAGAAGGCAACAAATTATTCGCAATTCTGCTGCTCCAAACGCTTAACCAGAATGGCCTAGAAAAAAAATACACATACCGTTGTAATCGGGTTAGTTTCTCCTTTCAGACGCAGCAGGAATTTCTGGGCTTGGTCATACCGATCGCGAGATATGGGAGTTTGAAGCTAAGAAATGGTTGAGAAGGCAACAAATTTTTCGCAATTCTGCTGCTCCAAACGCTTAACCAGAATGGCCTAGAGAGAAAATACACATACCGTTGTAATCGGGCGAGTTTCTACTTTCAGATGCAGCAGGAATTTTTGGGTTTGGTCAATCCGTTCGCGAGAAATGGGAGTTTGAAGCTAAGAAGTGGTTGAGAAGGCAACAAATTTTGCGCACTTCTGCTGCTCCAAACGCTTAACCAGAATGTCCTAGGGGAAAAATACACAAACCGTTGTAATCGGGCGAGTCTCTACTTTTAGATGCAAGAGGAATTTTTGGGCTTGGTCAATCCGTTCGCGAGATATGGGAGTTTGAAGCTAAGGAATGGTTGAGAAGGCAACAAATTTTTCACAATTATGCAGCTCCAATCGCTTAACCAGAATGGCCTAGAAAAAAATATACACACCGTTGTAATCGGGCGAGTTCCTACTTTCAGACGCAACCGGAATTTTTGGGTTTGGTCAATTCGTTCGCGAGACATGGGAGTTTGAAGCTAAGAAGTGGTTGAGAAGGCAACAAATTTTGCGCACTTCTGCTGCTCCAAACGCTTAACCAGTATGGCCTAGGGAAAAAATACACATACCGTTGTGATCGGGCGAGAATCTACTTTAAGATGCAACAGGAATTTTTGGGTTTGGTCAATCCGTTCACGAGATATGGGAGCTCGAAGCTAAGAAATGGTTGAGAAGACAACAAATTTTGCGCACTTCTGCTGCCCCAAATGCTTAACCAGAATGGCCTAGAGAGAAAATACACATACCGTTGTAATCGGGCGAGTTTCTACTTTCAGATGCAGCAGGAATTTTTGGGTTTGGTCAATCCGTTCGCGAGAAATGGGAGTTTGAAGATAAGAAATGGTTGAGAAAGCAACAAATTTTTCGTACTTCTGCTGCTCCAAACGCTTAACCAGAATTGCCTAGGGAAAAAATACACTTACCTTTGTAATCGGGCGAGTTTCTACTTTCAGACGCAGCAGGAATTTTTGGGCTTGGTCAAACCGTTCGCAAGATATGGGAGTTTGAAGCTAAGAAATGGTTGAGAAGGCAACAAATTTTTCGCTCTTCTGCTGCTCCAAACGCTTAACCAGAATGGCCTAGGGGAAAAATACACATACCGTTGTAATCGGGCGAGTTTCTACTTTTAGATGCAAGAGGAATTTTTGGGTTTCGTCAATCCGTTCGCGAGACATGGGAGTTTGAAGCTAAGAATTGCTGGAGAAGGCACAAAATTTTGCGCACTTCTGCTGCTCCAAACGCTTAACCAGAATGGCCTAGGGAAAAAATACACATACCATTGTAATCGGGCGAGTATCTACTTTCAGAAGCAAGAGGAATTTTTGGGCTTGGTCAATCCGTTCGCGAGATATGGGAGTTTGAAGCTAAGAAATGGTTGTGAAGGCAACAAATTATTCGCAATTCTGCTGCTCCAAACGCTTAACCAGAATGGCCTAGAGAAAAAATACACATACCGTTGTAATCGGGCTAGTTTCTACTTTTAGATGCAAGAGGAATTTTTGGACTTGGTCAATCCGTTCGCGAGATATGGGAGTTTGAAGCTAAGAAATGCTTGAGAAGGCAACAAATTTTTCGCACTTCTGCTGCTCCAAACGCTTAACCAGGACGGCCTAGGGAAAAACACACATACCGTTGTAATCGGGCTAGTTTCTACTTTTAGATGCAAGCGGAATTTTTGGGCGTGGTCAATCCGTTCGCGAGATATGGGAGTTTGAAGCTAAGAAATGGTTGAGAAGGCAACAAATTTTTCGCACTTCTGCTGCTCCAAACGCTTAACCAGAATGTCCTAGGGGAAAAATACACATACCGTTGTAATCGGGCGAGTTTCTACTTTTAGATGCAAGAGGAATTTTTGGGTTTCGTCAATCCGTTCGCGAGACATGGGAGTTTGAAGCTAAGAATTGGTGGAGAAGACAAAAAATTTTGCGCACTTCTGCTGCTCCAAACGCTTAACCAGAATGTCCTAGGGGAAAAATACACATACCGTTGTAATCGGGCGAGTTTCTACTTTTAGATGCAAGAGGAATTTTTGGGCTTGGTCAATCCGTTCGCGAGATATGGGAGTTTGAAGCTAAGGAATGGTTGAGAAGGCAACAAATTTTTCACAATTATGCAGCTCCCAACGCTTAACCAGAATGGCCTAGAAAAAAATATACACACCGTTGTAATCGGACGAGTTCCTACTTTCAGACGCAACCGGAATTTTTGGGTTTGGTCAATTCGTTCGCGAGACATGGGAGTTTGAAGCTAAGAAGTGGTTCAGAAGGCAACAAATTTTGCGCACTTCTGCTGCTCCAAACGCTTAACCAGAGTGGCCTAGGGAAAAAATACACATACCGTTGTGATCGGGCGAGAATCTACTTTAAGATGCAACAGGAATTTTTGGGTTTGGTCAATCCGTTCACGAGATATGGGAGCTTGAAGCTAAGAAATGGTTGAGAAGACAACAAATTTTGCGCAATTCTGCTGCTCCAAATGCTTAACCAGAAGGGCCTAGGGAAAAAATACACATACCGTTGTAATCGGGCGAGTTTCTACTTTCAGATGCAGCAGGAATTTTTGGGTATGGTCAATCCGTTCGCGAGAAATGGGAGTTTGAAGCTAAGAAATGGTTGAGAAAGCAACAAATTTTTCGTACTTCTGCTGCTCCAAACGCTTAACCAGAATGGCCTAGGGAAAAAATACACTTACCTTTGTAATCGGGCGAGTTTCTACTTTCAGATGCAGCAGGAATTTTTGGGTTTGGTCAATCCGTTCGCGAGAAATGGGAGTTTGAAGCTAAGAAGTGGTTGAGAAGGCAACAAATTTTGCGCACTTCTGCTGCTCCAAACGCTTAACCAGAATGTCCTAGGGGAAAAATACACATACCGTTGTAATCGGGCGAGTTTCTACTTTTAGATGCAAGAGGAATTTTTGGGCTTGGTCAATCCGTTCGCGAGATATGGGAGTTTGAAGCTAAGAAATGCTTGAGAAGGCAACAAATTATTCGCAATTCTGCTGCTCCAAACGCTTAACCAGAATGGCCTAGAAAAAAAATACACATACCGTTGTAATCGGGTTGGTTTCTCCTTTCAGACGCAGCAGGAATTTCTGGGCTTGGTCATACCGATCGCGAGATATGGGAGTTTGAAGCTAAGAAATGGTTGAGAAGGCAACAAATTTTTCGCAATTCTGCTGCTCCAAACGCTTAACCAGAATGGCCTAGAGAGAAAATACACATACCGTTGTAATCGGGCGAGTTTCTACTTTCAGATGCAGCAGGAATTTTTGGGTTTGGTCAATCCGTTCGCGAGAAATGGGAGTTTGAAGCTAAGAAGTGGTTGAGAAGGCAACAAATTTTGCGCACTTCTGCTGCTCCAAACGCTTAACCAGAATGTCCTAGGGGAAAAATACACATACCGTTGTAATCGGGCGAGTTTCTACTTTTAGATGCAAGAGGAATTTTTGGGCTTGGTCAATCCGTTCGCGAGATATGGGAGTTTGAAGCTAAGGAATGGTTGAGAAGGCAACAAATTTTTCACAATTATGCAGCTCCAATCGCTTAACCAGAATGGCCTAGAAAAAAATATACACACCGTTGTAATCGGGCGAGTTCCTACTTTCAGACGCAACCGGAATTTTTGGGTTTGGTCAATTCGTTCGCGAGACATGGGAGTTTGAAGCTAAGAAGTGGTTGAGAAGGCAACAAATTTTGCGCACTTCTGCTGCTCCAAACGCTTAACCAGTATGGCCTAGGGAAAAAATACACATACCGTTGTGATCGGGCGAGAATCTACTTTAAGATGCAACAGGAATTTTTGGGTTTGGTCAATCCGTTCACGAGATATGGGAGCTCGAAGCTAAGAAATGGTTGAGAAGACAACAAATTTTGCGCACTTCTGCTGCCCCAAATGCTTAACCAGAATGGCCTAGAGAGAAAATACACATACCGTTGTAATCGGGCGAGTTTCTACTTTCAGATGCAGCAGGAATTTTTGGGTTTGGTCAATCCGTTCGCGAGAAATGGGAGTTTGAAGATAAGAAATGGTTGAGAAAGCAACAAATTTTTCGTACTTCTGCTGCTCCAAACGCTTAACCAGAATTGCCTAGGGAAAAAATACACTTACCTTTGTAATCGGGCGAGTTTCTACTTTCAGACGCAGCAGGAATTTTTGGGCTTGGTCAAACCGTTCGCAAGATATGGGAGTTTGAAGCTAAGAAATGGTTGAGAAGGCAACAAATTTTTCGCTCTTCTGCTGCTCCAAACGCTTAACCAGAATGGCCTAGGGGAAAAATACACATACCGTTGTAATCGGGCGAGTTTCTACTTTTAGATGCAAGAGGAATTTTTGGGTTTCGTCAATCCGTTCGCGAGACATGGGAGTTTGAAGCTAAGAATTGCTGGAGAAGGCACAAAATTTTGCGCACTTCTGCTGCTCCAAACGCTTAACCAGAATGGCCTAGGGAAAAAATACACATACCATTGTAATCGGGCGAGTATCTACTTTCAGAAGCAAGAGGAATTTTTGGGCTTGGTCAATCCGTTCGCGAGATATGGGAGTTTGAAGCTAAGAAATGGTTGTGAAGGCAACAAATTATTCGCAATTCTGCTGCTCCAAACGCTTAACCAGAATGGCCTAGAGAAAAAATACACATACCGTTGTAATCGGGCTAGTTTCTACTTTTAGATGCAAGAGGAATTTTTGGACTTGGTCAATCCGTTCGCGAGATATGGGAGTTTGAAGCTAAGAAATGCTTGAGAAGGCAACAAATTTTTCGCACTTCTGCTGCTCCAAACGCTTAACCAGGACGGCCTAGGGAAAAACACACATACCGTTGTAATCGGGCTAGTTTCTACTTTTAGATGCAAGCGGAATTTTTGGGCGTGGTCAATCCGTTCGCGAGATATGGGAGTTTGAAGCTAAGAAATGGTTGAGAAGGCAACAAATTTTTCGCACTTCTGCTGCTCCAAACGCTTAACCAGAATGTCCTAGGGGAAAAATACACATACCGTTGTAATCGGGCGAGTTTCTACTTTTAGATGCAAGAGGAATTTTTGGGTTTCGTCAATCCGTTCGCGAGACATGGGAGTTTGAAGCTAAGAATTGGTGGAGAAGACAAAAAATTTTGCGCACTTCTGCTGCTCCAAACGCTTAACCAGAATGTCCTAGGGGAAAAATACACATACCGTTGTAATCGGGCGAGTTTCTACTTTTAGATGCAAGAGGAATTTTTGGGCTTGGTCAATCCGTTCGCGAGAAATGGGAGTTTGAAGCTAAGAAGTGGTTGAGAAGGCAACAAATTTTGCGCACTTCTGCTGCTCCAAACGCTTAACCAGAATGTCCTAGGGGAAAAATACACATACCGTTGTAATCGGGCTAGTTTCTACTTTTAGATGCAAGCGGAATTTTTGGGCGTGGTCAATCCGTTCGCGAGATATGGGAGTTTGAAGCTAAGAAATGGTTGAGAAGGCAACAAATTTTTCGCACTTCTGCTGCTCCAAACGCTTAACCAGAATGTCCTAGGGGAAAAATACACATACCGTTGTAATCGGGCGAGTTTCTACTTTTAGATGCAAGAGGAATTTTTGGGTTTCGTCAATCCGTTCGCGAGACATGGGAGTTTGAAGCTAAGAATTGGTGGAGAAGGCAAAAAATTTTTCACAATTATGCAGCTCCCAACGCTTAACCAGAATGGCCTAGAAAAAAATATACACACCGTTGTAATCGGGCGAGTTCCTACTTTCAGACGCAACCGGAATTTTTGGGTTTGGTCAATTCGTTCGCGAGACATGGGAGTTTGAAGCTAAGAAGTGGTTGAGAAGGCAACAAATTTTGCGCACTTCTGCTGCTCCAAACGCTTAACCAGAATGGCCTAGGGAAAAAATACACATACCGATGTGATCGGGCGAGAATCTACTTTAAGATGCAACAGGAATTTTTGGGTTTGGTCAATCCGTTCACGAGATATGGGAGCTTGAAGCTAAGAAATGGTTGAGAAGACAACAAATTTTGCGCACTTCTGCTGCCCCAAATGCATAACCAGAAGGGCCTAGGGAAAAAATACACATACCGATGTAATCGGGCGAGTTTCTACTTTCAGATGCAGCAGGAATTTTTGGGTTTGGTCAATCCGTTCGTCAGAAATGGGAGTTTGAAGCTAAGAAATGGTTGAGAAAGCAACAAATTTTTCGTACTTCTGCTGCTCCAAACGCTTAACCAGAATGGCCTAGGGAAAAAATACACTTACCTTTGTAATCGAGCGAGTTTCTACTTTCAGACGCAGCAGGAATTTTTGGGCTTGGTCAAACCGTTCGCGAGATATGGGAGTTTGAAGCTAAGAAATGGTTGAGAAGGCAACAAATTATTCGCAATTCTGCTGCTCCAAACGCTTAACCAGAATGGCCTAGAAAAAAAATACACATACCGTTGTAATCGGGTTAGTTTCTACTTTCAGACGCAGCAGGAATTTCTGGGCTTGGTCAAACCGTTCGCGAGATATGGGAGTTTGAAGCTAAGAAATGGTTGAGAAGGCAACAAATTTTTCGCACTTCTGCTGCTCCAAACGATTAAGCAGAATGGCCTGGGGAAAAAATACACATACCGTTGTAATCGGGCTAGTTTCTACTTTCAGACGCAGCAGGAATTTTTGGGCTTGGTCAATCCGTTCGCGAGATATGGGAGTTTGAAGCTAAGAAATGGTTGAGAAGACAACAAATTTTGCCCACTTCTGCTGCTCCAAACGCTTAACCAGACTGGCCTAGGGAAAAAATACACATACCTTTGTAATCGGGCGAGTTTCTACTTTCAGACGCAACAGGAATTTTTGGGTTTCGTCAATCTGTTCACGAGATACGGGTGTTTGAAGCTAAGAAATGGTTGAGAAGACAACAAATTTTGCGCACCTCTGCTTCCCCAAAAGCTTAACCAGAAGGGCGTAGGGAAGAAATACACATACCGTTGTAATCGGGCGAGTTTCTACTTTCAGACCCAGCAGGAATTTTTGGGTTTGGTCAATCCGTTCGCGAGATATGTGAGTTTGAAGCTAAGAAATGGTTGAGAAGGCAACAATTTTTTCGCACTTCTGTTGCTCCAAACGATTAACCAGAATGGCCTAGGGAAAAACTACACATACCATTGTAATCGGGCGAGTTTCTACTTTCAGACGCAACAGGAATTTTTGGGTTTCGTCAATCCGTTCACGAGATGTGGGTGTTTGAAGCTAAGAAATGGTTGAGAAGGCAACAAATTTTGCGCACCTCTGCTTCCCCAAAAGCTTAACCAGAAGGGCCTAGAAAAAAAATACACATACCGTTGTAATCGGGTTAGTTTCTACCTTCAGACGCAGCAGGAATTTCTGGGCTTGGTCAATCCGTTCGCGAGATATGGGTGTTTGAATCTAAGAAATGGTTGAGAAGGCAACAAATTTTTCACACTTCTGCTGCTCCAAACGCTTAACCAGAATGTCCTTGGGGAAAAATACACATACCGTTGTAATCGGGCGAGTTTCTACTTTTAGATGCAAGAGGAATTTTTGGGCTTGGTCAATCCGTTCGCGAGATATGGGAGTTTGAAGCTAAGAAATGGTTGAGAAGGCAACAAATTATTCGCAATTCTGCTGCTCCAAACGCTTAACCAGAATGGCCTAGAAAAAAAATACACATACCGTTGTAATCGGGTTAGTTTCTACTTTCAGACGCAGCAGGAATTTCTGGGCTTGGTCAAACCGTTCGCGAGATATGGGAGTTTGAAGCTAAGAAATGGTTGAGAAGGCAACAAATTTTTCGCACTTCTGCTGCTCCAAACGATTAAGCAGAATGGCCTGGGGAAAAAATACACATACCGTTGTAATCGGGCTAGTTTCTACTTTCAGACGCAGCAGGAATTTTTGGGCTTGGTCAATCCGTTCGCGAGATATCGGAGTTTGAAGCTAAGAAATGGTTGAGAAGACAACAAATTTTGCCCACTTCTGCTGCTCCAAACGCTTAACCAGACTGGCCTAGGGAAAAAATACACATACCTTTGTAATCGGGCGAGTTTCTACTTTCAGACGCAACAGGAATTTTTGGGTTTCGTCAATCTGTTCACGAGATATGGGTGTTTGAAGCTAAGAAATGGTTGAGAAGACAACAAATTTTGCGCACCTCTGCTTCCCCAAAAGCTTAACCAGAAGGGCCTAGGGAAGAAATACACATACCGTTGTAATCGGGCGAGTTTCTACTTTCAGACCCAGCAGGAATTTTTGGGCTTGGTCAATCCGTTCGCGAGATATGGGAGTTTGAAGCTAAGAAATGGTTGAGAAGGAATCAAATTATTCGCAATTCTGCTGCTCCAAACGCTTAACCAGAATGGCCTAGAAAAAAAATACACATACCGTTGTAATCGGGTTAGTTTCTACTTTCAGACGCAGCAGGAATTTCTGGGCTTGGTCAAACCGTTCGCGAGATATGGGAGTTTGAAGCTAAGAAATGGTTGAGAAGGCAACAAATTTTTCGCACTTCTGCTGCTCCAAACGCTTAACCAGAATGGCCTAGAGAAAAAATACACATACAGTTGTAATCGGGCTAGTTTCTTCTTTTATATGCAAGAGGAATTTTTGGGCTTGGTCAATCCGTTCGCGAGATATGGGAGTTTGAAGCTAAGAAATGCTTGAGAAGGCAACAAATTTTTCGCAATTCTGCTGCTCCAAACGCTTAACCAGGACGGCCTAGGGAAAAAATACACATACCGTTGTAATCGGACTAGTTTCTACTTTTAGATGCAAGAGGAATTTTTGGGCGTGGTCAATCCGTTCGCGAGATATGGGAGTTTGAAGCTAAGAAATGGTTGAGAAGGCCACAAATTTTTCGCACTTCTGCTGCTCCAAACGCTTAACCAGAATGGCCTAGGGGAAAAATACACATACCGTTGTAATCGGGCGAGTTTCTACTTTCAGACGCAGCAGGAATTTTTGGGCTTGGTCAATCCGTTCGCGAGATATGGGAGTTTGAAGCTAAGAAATGGTTGAGAAGACAACAAATTTTGCCCACTTCTGCTGCTCCAAACGCTTAACCAGACTGGCCTAGGGAAAAAATACACATACCTTTGTAATCGGGCGAGTTTCTACTTTCAGACGCAACAGGAATTTTTGGGTTTCGTCAATCCGTTCACGAGATATGGGTGTTTGAAGCTAAGAAATGGTTGAGAAGACAACAAATTTTGCGCACCTCTGCTTCCCCAAAAGCTTAACCAGAAGGGCCTAGGGAAGAAATACACATACCGTTGTAATCGGGCGAGTTTCTACTTTCAGACGCAGCAGGAATTTTTGGGTTTGGTCAATCCGTTCGCGAGATATGGGAGTTTGAAGCTAAGAAATGGTTGAGAAGGCAACAATTTTTTCGCACTTCTGTTGCTCCAAACGCTTAACCAGAATGGCCTAGGGAAAAACTACACATACCATTGTAATCGGGCGAGTTTCTACTTTCAGACGCAACAGGAATTTTTGAGTTTCGTCAATCCGTTCACGAGATGTGGGTGTTTGAAGCTAAGAAATGGTTGAGAAGACAACAAATTTTGCGCACCTCTGCTACCCCAAAAGCTTAGCCAGAAGGGCCTAGAAAAAAAATACACATACCGTTGTAATCGGGTTAGCTTCTACTTTCAGACGCAGCAGGAATTTCTGGGCTTGGTCAATCCGTTCGCGAGATATGGGAGTTTGAAGCTAAGAAATGGTTGAGAAGGCAACAAATTTTTCGCAATTCTGCTGCTCCAAACGCTTAACCAGGACGGCCTAGGGAAAAAATACACATACCGTTGTAATCGGGCTAGTTTCTACTTTTAGATGCAAGAGGAATTTTTGGGCGTGGTCAATCCGTTCGCGAGATATGGGAGTTTGAAGCTAAGAAATGGTTGAGAAGGCCACAAATTTTTCGCACTTCTGCTGCTCCAAACGCTTAACCAGAATGGCCTAGGGGAAAAATACACATACCGTTGTAATCGGGCGAGTTTCTACTTTCAGACGCAGCAGGAATTTTTGGGCTTGGTCAATCCGTTCGCGAGATATGGGAGTTTGAAGCTAAGAAATGGTTGAGAAGACAACAAATTTTGCGCACCTCTGCTTCCCCAAAAGCTTAGCCAGAAGGGCCTAGAAAAAAAATACACATACCGTTGTAATCGGGTTAGTTTCTACTTTCAGACGCAGCAGGAATTTCTGGGCTTGGTCAATCCGTTCGCGAGAAATAGGAGCTTGAAGCTAAGAAATGGTTGAGAAGGCAACAAATTTTTCGCACTTCTGCTGCTCCAAACGCTTAACCAGAATGTCCTAGGGGAAAAATACACATACCGTTGTAATCGGGCGAGTTTCTACTTTTAGATGGAAGAGGAATTTTTTGGGTTTCGTCAATCCGTTCACGAGATATGGGTGTTTGAAGCTAAGAAATGGTTGAGAAGACAACAAATTTTGCGCACCTCTGCTTCCCCAAAAGCTTAACCAGAAGGGCCTAGGGAAGAAATACACATACCGTTGTAATCGGGCGAGTTTCTACTTTCAGACGCAGCAGGAATTTTTGGGTTTGGTCAATCCGTTCGCGAGATATGGGAGTTTGAAGCTAAGAAATGGTTGAGAAGGCAACAATTTTTTCGCACTTCTGTTGCTCCAAACGCTTAACCAGAATGGCCTAGGGAAAAACTACACATACCATTGTAATCGGGCGAGTTTCTACTTTCAGACGCAACATGAATTTTTGGATTTCGTCAATCCGTTCGCGAGATATGGGAGTTTGAAGCTAAGAAATGGTTGAGAAGGAAACAAATTATTCGCAATTCTGCTGCTCCAATCGCTTAACCAGAATGGCCTAGAAGGAAAATACATATACCGCTGTAATCGGGTTAGTTTCTACTTTCAGACGCAGCAGGAATTTCTGGGCTTGGTCAATCCGTTCGCGAGATATGGGAGTTTGAAGCTAAGAAATGGTTGAGAAGGCAACAAATTTTTCGCACTTCCGCTGCTCCAAACGCTTAACCAGAATGTCCTAGGGGAAAAATACACATACCGTTGTAATCGGGCGAGTTTCTACTTTTAGATGCAAGAGGAATTTTTGGGTTTCGTCAATCCGTTCGCGAGACATGGGAGTTTGAAGCTAAGAATTGGTGGAGAAGGCAAAAAATTTTGCGCACTTCTGCTGCTCCAAACGCTTAACCAGAATGGCCTAGGGAAAAAATACACATACCGTTGTAATCGGGCGAGTATCTACTTTCAGATGCAAGAGGAATTTTTGGGCTTGGTCAATCCGTTCGCGAGATATGGGGGTTTGAAGCTAAGAAATGGTTGAGAACGAAACAAATTATTCGCAATTCTGCTGCTCCAAACGCTTAACCAGAATGGCCTAGAAAAAAAATACACACACCGTTGTAATCGGGTTAGTTTCTACTTTCAGACGCAGCAGGAATTTCTGGGCTTGGTCAAACCGTTCGCGAGATATGGGAGTTTGAAGCTAAGAAATGCTTGAGAAGGCAACAAATTTTTCGCAATTCTGCTGCTCCAAACGCTTAACCAGGACGGCCTAGGGAAAAAATACACATACCGTTGTAATCGGGCTAGTTTCTACTTTTAGATGCAAGAGGAATTTTTGGGCGTGGTCAATCCGTTCGCGAGATATGGGAGTTTGAAGCTAAGAAATGGTTGAGAAGGACACAAATTTTTCGCACTTCTGCTGCTCCAAACGCTTAACCAGAATGGCCTAGGGGAAAAATACACATACCGTTGTAATCGGGCGAGTTTCTACTTTCAGACGCAGCAGGAATTTTTGGGCTTGGTCAATCCGTTCGCGAGATATGGGAGTTTGAAGCTAAGAAATGGTTGAGAAGACAACAAATTTTGCCCACTTCTGCTGCTCCAAACGCTTAACCAGACTGGCCTAGGGAAAAAATACACATACCTTTGTAATCGGGCGAGTTTCTACTTTCAGACGCAACAGGAATTTTTGGGTTTCGTCTATCCGTTCACGAGATATGGGAGTTTGAAGCTAAGAAATGGTTGAGAAGGCAACAATTTTTTCGCACTTCTGTTGCTCCAAACGCTTAACCAGAATGGCCTAGGGAAAAACTACACATACCATTGTAATCGGGCGAGTTTCTACTTTCAGACGCAACAGGAATTTTTGAGTTTCGTCAATCCGTTCACGAGATGTGGGTGTTTGAAGCCAAGAAATGGTTGAGAAGACAACAAATTTTGCGCACCTCTGCTACCCCAAAAGCTTAGCCAGAAGGGCCTAGAAAAAAAATACACATACCGTTGTAATCGGGTTAGTTTCTACTTTCAGACGCAGCAGGAATTTCTGGGCTTGGTCAATCCGTTCGCGAGATATGGGAGTTTGAAGCTAAGAAATGGTTGAGAAGGCAACAAATTTTTCGCAATTCTGCTGCCCCAAACGCTTAACCAGGACGGCCTAGGGAAAAAATACACATACCGTTGTAATCGGGCTAGTTTCTACTTTTAGATGCAAGAGAAATTTTTGGGCGTGGTCAATCCGTTCGCGAGATATGGGAGTTTGAAGCTAAGAAATTGTTGAGAAGGCCACAAATTTTTCGCACTTCTGCTGCTCCAAACGCTTAACCAGAATGGCCTAGGGAAAAACTACACATACCATTGTAATCGGGCGAGTTTCTACTTTCAGACGCAACATGAATTTTTGGGTTTCGTCAATCCGTTCGCGAGATATGGGAGTTTGAAGCTAAGAAATGGTTGAGAAGGAAACAAATTATTCGCAATTCTGCTGCTCCAATCGCTTAACCAGAATGGCCTAGAAAGAAAATACACATACCGTTGTAATCGGGTTAGTTTCTACTTTCAGACGCAGCAGGAATTTCTGGGCTTGGTCAATCCGTTCGCGAGATATGGGAGTTTGAAGCTAAGAAATGGTTGAGAAGGCAACAAATTTTTCGCACTTCCGCTGCTCCAAACGCTTAACCAGAATGTCCTAGGGGAAAAATACACATACCGTTGTAATCGGGCGAGTTTCTACTTTTGGATGCAAGAGGAATTTTTGGGTTTCGTCAATCCGTTCGCGAGACATGGGAGTTTGAAGCTAAGAATTGGTGGAGAAGGCAAAAAATTTTGCGCACTTCTGCTGCTCCAAACGCTTAACCAGAATGGCCTAGGGAAAAAATACACATACCGTTGTAATCGGGCGAGTATCTACTTTCAGATGCAAGAGGAATTTTTGGGCTTGGTCAATCCGTTCGCGAGATATGGGAGTTTGAAGCTAAGAAATGGTTGAGAAGGAAACAAATTATTCGCAATTCTGCTGCTCCAAACGCTTAACCAGAATGGCCTAGGGAAAAACTACACATACCATTGTAATCGGGCGAGTTTCTACTTTCAGACGCAACAGGAATTTTTGAGTTTCGTCAATCCGTTCACGAGATGTGGGTGTTTGAAGCTAAGAAATGGTTGAGAAGACAACAAATTTTGCGCACATCTGCTACCCCAAAAGCTTAGCCAGAAGGGCCTAGAAAAAAAATACACATACCGTTGTAATCGGGCTAGTTTCTACTTTCAGACGCAGCAGGAATTTCTGGGCTTGGTCAATCCGTTCGCGAGATATGGGAGTTTGAAGCTAAGAAATGGTTGAGAAGGCAACAAATTTTTCGCACTTCTGCTGCTCCAAACGCTTAACCAGAATGTCCTAGGGGAAAAATTCACATACCGTTGTAATCGGGCGAGTTTCTACTTTTAGATGGAAGAGGAATTTTTGGGTTTCGTCAATCCGTTCACGAGATATGGGTGTTTGAAGCTAAGAAATGGTTGAGAAGACAACAAATTTTGCGCACCTCTGCTTCCCCAAAAGCTTAACCAGAAGGGCCTAGGGAAAAACTACACATACCATTGTAATCGGGCGAGTTTCTACTTTCAGACGCAACATGAATTTTTGGGTTTCGTCAATCCGTTCGCGAGATATGGGAGTTTGAAGCTAAGAAATGGTTGAGAAGGAAACAAATTATTCGCAATTCTGCTGCTCCAATCGCTTAACCAGAATGGCCTAGAAAGAAAATACACATACCGTTGTAATCGGGTTAGTTTCTACTTTCAGACGCAGCAGGAATTTCTGGGCTTGGTCAATCCGTTCGCGAGATATGGGAGTTTGAAGCTAAGAAATGGTTGAGAAGGCAACAAATTTTTCGCACTTCCGCTGCTCCAAACGCTTAACCAGAATGTCCTAGGGGAAAAATACACATACCGTTGTAATCGGGCGAGTTTCTACTTTTAGATGCAAGAGGAATTTTTGGGTTTCGTCAATCCGTTCGCGAGACATGGGAGTTTGAAGCTAAGAATTGGTGGAGAAGGCAAAAAATTTTGCGCACTTCTGCTGCTCCAAACGCTTAACCAGAATGGCCTAGGGAAAAAATATACATACCGTTGTAATCGGGCGAGTATCTACTTTCAGATGCAAGAGGAATTTTTGGGCTTGGTCAATCCGTTCGCGAGATATGGGAGTTTGAAGCTAAGAAATGGTTGAGAAGGAAACAAATTATTCGCAATTCTGCTGCTCCAAACGCTTAACCAGAATGGCCTAGGGAAAAACTACACATACCATTGTAATCGGGCGAGTTTCTACTTTCAGACGCAACAGGAATTTTTGAGTTTCGTCAATCCGTTCACGAGATGTGGGTGTTTGAAGCTAAGAAATGGTTGAGAAGACAACAAATTTTGCGCACATCTGCTACCCCAAAAGCTTAGCCAGAAGGGCCTAGAAAAAAAATACACATACCGTTGTAATCGGGTTAGTTTCTACTTTCAGACGCAGCAGGAATTTCTGGGCTTGGTCAATTCGTTCGCGAGATATGGGAGTTTGAAGCTAAGAAATGGTTGAGAAGGCAACAAATTTTTCGCACTTCTGCTGCTCCAAACGCTTAACCAGAATGTCCTAGGGGAAAAATACACATACCGTTGTAATCGGGCGAGTTTCTACTTTTAGATGGAAGAGGAATTTTTGGGTTT
Source organism: Ptiloglossa arizonensis (assembly GCF_051014685.1). Taxonomy (NCBI): domain Eukaryota; kingdom Metazoa; phylum Arthropoda; class Insecta; order Hymenoptera; family Colletidae; genus Ptiloglossa; species Ptiloglossa arizonensis. The sequence continues at coordinate 60,912 of NW_027479811.1, forward strand.
CGTCAATCCGTTCACGAGATATGGGTGTTTGAAGCTAAGAAATGGTTGAGAAGACAACAAATTTTGCGCACCTCTGCTTCCCCAAAAGCTTAACCAGAAGGGCCTAGGGAAGAAATACACATACCGTTGTAATCGGGCGAGTTTCTACTTTCAGACGCAGCAGGAATTTTTGGGTTTGGTCAATCCGTTCGCGAGATATGGGAGTTTGAAGCTAAGAAATGGTTGAGAAGGCAACAATTTTTTCGCACTTCTGTTGCTCCAAACGCTTAACCAGAATGGCCTAGGGAAAAACTACACATACCATTGTAATCGGGCGAGTTTCTACTTTCAGACGCAACATGAATTTTTGGGTTTCGTCAATCCGTTCGCGAGATATGGGAGTTTGAAGCTAAGAAATGGTTGAGAAGGAAACAAATTATTCGCAATTCTGCTGCTCCAATCGCTTAACCAGAATGGCCTAGAAAGAAAATACACATACCGTTGTAATCGGGTTAGTTTCTACTTTCAGACGCAGCAGGAATTTCTGGGCTTGGTCAATCCGTTCGCGAGATATGGGAGTTTGAAGCTAAGAAATGGTTGAGAAGGCAACAAATTTTTCGCACTTCCGCTGCTCCAAACGCTTAACCAGAATGTCCTAGGGGAAAAATACACATACCGTTGTAATCGGGCGAGTTTCTACTTTTGGATGCAAGAGGAATTTTTGGGTTTCGTCAATCCGTTCGCGAGACATGGGAGTTTGAAGCTAAGAATTGGTGGAGAAGGCAAAAAATTTTGCGCACTTCTGCTGCTCCAAACGCTTAACCAGAATGGCCTAGGGAAAAAATACACATACCGTTGTAATCGGGCGAGTATCTACTTTCAGATGCAAGAGGAATTTTTGGGCTTGGTCAATCCGTTCGCGAGATATGGGAGTTTGAAGCTAAGAAATGGTTGAGAAGGAAACAAATTATTCGCAATTCTGCTGCTCCAAACGCTTAACCAGAATGGCCTAGGGAAAAACTACACATACCATTGTAATCGGGCGAGTTTCTACTTTCAGACGCAACAGGAATTTTTGAGTTTCGTCAATCCGTTCACGAGATGTGGGTGTTTGAAGCTAAGAAATGGTTGAGAAGACAACAAATTTTGCGCACATCTGCTACCCCAAAAGCTTAGCCAGAAGGGCCTAGAAAAAAAATACACATACCGTTGTAATCGGGCTAGTTTCTACTTTCAGACGCAGCAGGAATTTCTGGGCTTGGTCAATCCGTTCGCGAGATATGGGAGTTTGAAGCTAAGAAATGGTTGAGAAGGCAACAAATTTTTCGCACTTCTGCTGCTCCAAACGCTTAACCAGAATGTCCTAGGGGAAAAATTCACATACCGTTGTAATCGGGCGAGTATCTACTTTCAGATGCAAGAGGAATTTTTGGGCTTGGTCAATCCGTTCGCGAGATATGGGAGTTTGAAGCTAAGAAATGGTTGAGAAGGCAACAAATTTTTCGCACTTCCGCTGCTCCAAACGCTTAACCAGAATGTCCTAGGGGAAAAATACACATACCGTTGTAATCGGGCGAGTTTCTACTTTTAGATGCAAGAGGAATTTTTGGGTTTCGTCAATCCGTTCGCGAGACATGGGAGTTTGAAGCTAAGAATTGGTGGAGAAGGCAAAAAATTTTGCGCACTTCTGCTGCTCCAAACGCTTAACCAGAATGGCCTAGGGAAAAAATATACATACCGTTGTAATCGGGCGAGTATCTACTTTCAGATGCAAGAGGAATTTTTGGGCTTGGTCAATCCGTTCGCGAGATATGGGAGTTTGAAGCTAAGAAATGGTTGAGAAGGAAACAAATTATTCGCAATTCTGCTGCTCCAAACGCTTAACCAGAATGGCCTAGGGAAAAACTACACATACCATTGTAATCGGGCGAGTTTCTACTTTCAGACGCAACAGGAATTTTTGAGTTTCGTCAATCCGTTCACGAGATGTGGGTGTTTGAAGCTAAGAAATGGTTGAGAAGACAACAAATTTTGCGCACATCTGCTACCCCAAAAGCTTAGCCAGAAGGGCCTAGAAAAAAAATACACATACCGTTGTAATCGGGTTAGTTTCTACTTTCAGACGCAGCAGGAATTTCTGGGCTTGGTCAATTCGTTCGCGAGATATGGGAGTTTGAAGCTAAGAAATGGTTGAGAAGGCAACAAATTTTTCGCACTTCTGCTGCTCCAAACGCTTAACCAGAATGTCCTAGGGGAAAAATACACATACCGTTGTAATCGGGCGAGTTTCTACTTTTAGATGGAAGAGGAATTTTTGGGTTTCGTCAATCCGTTCACGAGATATGGGTGTTTGAAGCTAAGAAATGGTTGAGAAGACAACAAATTTTGCGCACCTCTGCTTCCCCAAAAGCTTAACCAGAAGGGCCTAGGGAAGAAATACACATACCGTTGTAATCGGGCGAGTTTCTACTTTCAGACGCAGCAGGAATTTTTGGGTTTGGTCAATCCGTTCGCGAGATATGGGAGTTTGAAGCTAAGAAATGGTTGAGAAGGCAACAATTTTTTCGCACTTCTGTTGCTCCAAACGCTTAACCAGAATGGCCTAGGGAAAAACTACACATACCATTGTAATCGGGCGAGTTTCTACTTTCAGACGCAACATGAATTTTTGGGTTTCGTCAATCCGTTC